>NC_061114.1:20054652-20251270 GCF_002878395.1 Capsicum annuum | reverse complement strand
GGGGGGGTATGAACCGGCGGGGGGGGGTCGGGTCAACGCCGGGGAGCGACGACCGGGGGTCAGGTCGGGTCAGCGCCGGGGACCGGAGGTCGGAGCCGGCAGTCGGATCTGGTCGGCTCCGACGTTCAGCGACGGCGCCGGGGACCGGGGCCGGTGCGCTTGGAAGATATTGAATTTAAGAGTCACTTGAAAAAAAAGTATACACTATGCACAAATCGAAGGATATCTAAGGCAAACGGTATTCGAACTATGAATAATATTAAATGTATAAAAAGAAAATGTTATGTGTTCATTATATTATTAAGCACAACACATTTAAAATATAGCACAAAGGATAAAATGAATAAAAAAAAATTACTACCTCTTTGTCAATAAAATATCACAATTTTCACTTTCATTTTGCTAATGTGTTTAATACTTCTTCCCTTCCTAGATATTGTCTTTCTTATCAAAAAATAGATGATTCACGATATGCTCTTTGTTTCCTTTTAGTTGTCATATATACTGAAAATAGTTGTTTCCAAATACTGATCAAATTAAAAAATGAAAGAGATCTCTTTTCTGGTGGACTTACTGGGGGGATCAAGAGAAAAAAGGACGTGGTTAAGCAGACTGATTTCTATGACCCTGTCAGAGAATCTTTTGAGGCTGAACTAGAGCGAGTTCAAAAGATGCAAGAGCTTGAACGGCAGCGAGTTATGGAAGAACAAGAAAGAGCACTGGAGAAAGCTCGAAGAGAGGAAGAGCAGAGGCAGAGACTGATTAAAGAAGAGGAAGAATGTCGGCTAAAGTTGGAAGAAGAAGCACGAGAAGCTGCTTGGAGGGCAGAACAAGAGCGTCTTGATGAAGTAATAAGAGCTGAAGAACCAAGAACAAAGCTGATAGGACAAGCTGTTTAATCTACTGTACGCATACCGGAAAAACCAAGAACCATATAAAATTCGACCCCATACAACTAGAAAATTATCAAAGAAGCTGCAGAGATGGATTTCATACTTAATTCCCACTTAAACCTACAGATTAGTACTAATCATCCCCTCACATTGCACTCATTTCCACAAACTTGCTCATCACTGTCAATACCAAAAACATACATAAATTCTAAATTGTACCAAAAAAAGGCATCATTTTTAAAAAACTCCGTGTGTTATCGTAACGCGGAGATTTACTCAATAAAGAACAAACCTGATGGAACAAGATGTCTAATTCAATGTACTCACGCCGGAAAAAAAAAGAACCGTGTAAAATTCGAGTCCATACAACTAGATAATTATCAAAAGAAGTTGCAAAGATGGATTTCACACTTAATTCCCACTTAAACCTACAAATTAGTACTAATCATCGGCTCACATTGCGATCATTTGACGTAACCTTTCTCGCCACAATCAGTACCAAAAACATACATAATTTCATATAGAAAATCCTCTCAGAAAGAGAGAATCTTTCACCAAAACTGGAAAACGACTTCTATTACCTACGGCCAAATGCCATTTTCCTTTGCAAATATTCATAAATATTCAACGTTCACTCAACCTCTATTACTCGAAAATATCACTAAAATACTATCTGCAATTGCCAAATATCATCTACTTCTGTATCCAACAAAACACCGGTAAAAAAACAATTCTTTACGAAAAGTACTGTCATTTAATAAAACATTGTAAGTTTTACCAAGCATACCCAATTCACCTTAGCGTTTGATACGTGGGATAAGGACAATAATCCCAAAATAAAATTCAGGATTAACTTTACCCCATGTTTAGTTTGAGGTATTAGCTAATTCCGGAATTATTTTGTTCTTAGATTTTGGAAAAATTAAAGGAGAACCGAGAAATTTATAGATTCACATTCTATTCTATACATAAATGAGGAAAAATCAAAGCTTACAACCCTTACTTGGAATAAAAGAGCTGACGGGCGAGAGAGCTTATGAGAGAGAAGTTCGGATTTGAGCAGGGGGAGTTTTGAGGGAGAGGCCGGTCGAATTTGTGTGAGCTGCATCCTGGTTTTGCATCTTTTCTTAAAATATAATAGTAATGAATATTAAAAAAGTAAATAAATATTTTTACTTCACACTTCATACAATAGTGATAGATAATTATTCTTAATAATAATAAATATTAATTTATTAAAATAATAGCGACCTCACGAGGTCGTAATGTTTTAAAAAAATTGACTTATTTTATATTTTATAATTTTAAAAAATAAATTTAATTATTCTAACCCTAACTTTTGTCACATTTTATTTTTGACCTCTTGAAGTCTCTATTATTATATGGCCGGATTCTTTTATTACTTACCGACGTCATGAGGTCTCTTTATTTTAAAATAAATTCAAAAAAAAATTGAGGGGATAAGCGGCCTCATGAGGTCTCTTATCTTCAACCGATTTTTGAGGTCTCTTATTTTTTGTCTCTTTTTATAACTTTTTTTAGTAGTGGGAGTACTTGTCATTTTAGTAAATTAAGGCCCCGTTTGGTCATAACAATCATAATTTTTTGGAGTTGAAGTTGTGTTTGGCTATGAATATAAATTGAAGTTATTTTTGAAATTTTGTGATAGAAGTATTAGTGAAAAAGGTGAAAAATAAGTTTTACTTGTTTTTACTTTTTCAAATTGTATTTGGAATTATCGTGGCCAAACACATGATATTTTCATCTTTTTTTTTCACTAAAGTGAAATAATTTTCTAAAAAAAAAAAGTTTTCATAGCCAAACGGCTATTGAGATATCATTAGTTTGTTTTCACTTTTGCCTTTCATCATATATGAAGAGAAATTAACATGGTGTAAAAAGGACTATTAAATTGAAATGAATATTTTCGCCACTCCATTTTAATTGGGCACATTCTATTTTACGGGGTGATTAAGAAATTATAAATTGAATGATGCATTTTACTATTTTAACCTTTATTCATATTAATGATATTCAATTGGCGTAGAAATGAACATTGGATTTATAATTGTTCATGTTTAATGTATACTATTAATTGCAGGGGTAAAAAGAAAAAAATTAATTAATTCTATACTAATTTAGTAAGTGATCAACTAATGCGGGACATTTATTTTTAGTAAGCTGACCAACAAAAATGGATAGAAAATAATAAATTATCCATTGATTTTTTAAACTGAACAAGTATTTTGGACGTCTACTTTTAGTATAGTTCACAAGTATTGTTAGACACAAAAATACTTGTTATTTTTAATATATTCAAAAAAATCATGTTTTACCCTTAACTTCAATTACTTATCCTCTAAATAACATTAAAACATAAGTTTGGTTATAATTATATAACAAACAATAAGGAATCTCAAATCTGTTTTGATGCATGAAAATTTTCTACTTTGTTTTGATATTACATACAGGATTTTTTTAAAATGAAGATTTCATGTAATATTTAATTTACATGAGAAAATTGAAGAAAATGTGTCATTTAAGCCTTCAATGAAGGATTAGTGACATTGACCAACTTAAAGGGTAAAACATTATTAGGAAACTTAATTAAGTTAATAATGAACTTGATTAATATTTTCAAAACTTTCTAATCTTTTCAAAAATGTAAATCAACTCACACCCCTCTCCTCTCCAAATTAACTCCCCTCTCTAGCTCGACTGTGTCTCTCAAGCTTCTCCCAAATCAACCTCCCGACGATAAATAGTTGGGCTTCGAGTTCCTTTTTTATTTTCAACCGTCAATCGACGTGACAACATTGCTCTCCAGCGACAACAACTTCGAGTTCTTTATCGTCCTTTTTCTTCTTTCAAAGACAAACAATTAGGGCTTTTTAGTTATTAAGAAAAGCAGGAGCTTGAGTCAACTTCTCTTTTAGTATTGGTTAACAATTTTAATATTTGTTTCTTAAATTTGAAATGAGGACTGAAGCAAACCTAATTTCTGGTATTTCTTCTCTTCTTTTTTTGAGTGAAATATGATTTTTTTGTTGTTATTGTAGTTTATGTTGTTGAGCTGTTGATTCGACTTATTGGTGTCTGTTGAGTTTTTTGAAGTTTGATTTTTGTTGTTAGTGTTTGTACAAACAAAACAATAATTTTGATATTTTTTGTCACTGTTGATGTTCTTGGTGTTTGTGTTGTGTTGTGTTGGTGTTGCAGGGTTGATTTGTTATTGTTCTTGGTAAAAAATGGTGTATTTGATATTAAATGGTGATGTTATTGTTGTTCTATTGAACAAAATCTTGCTACTATTTTTTTTTCTTATAACAGATGAACTATTTGATCAACAGATAAACCATCTGATGCAACATATGAACAATCTGTTCAATGAAATCCTATCAACTATTCCAATAGGGCGAGATGCCCAAGACTTTGATTTCTTCCAACTAATAATTCAGCTGTTGAGATAGATGGCACTTCTGTTAGAAAAAATCTAAACAATATTGATAGTTGATCTGTTACACGGACCAGTCATCTGTTTCAACAAATAAGTGATCTGTTGAATGAAATCACAACAGTATAGAAATTGTTTTTATTGCTTACAACAGAGTACTCATCTGCTACAATAGGATAGTTATATGTTGCAACAAATAACACACTTGTTGCATCATATGTGTGATATATTGCAACTATTATTTTACTGTGTTGTACATGATAGATTTACCGTTATCCTTTTTTTAACGATGTTTTAATCAATTATAAAAAAAATTTCCTATTTTTTTCAGATAATATGGCTCCCAAAAGAAAAGAAATCGAATCAAATTCAAGTAAAGGAACAAGTGAAGAAGTTAGGCTAGATCCATTACTCTACGAGCTTATTTTATAAGTGTTATCTCAATTAGAAGCAGAAGATAATGAATAGGGGGATGAGGAATGTTTCAAAAGAGATGATCTAAATGCTAATAGCCCTTCCACTTAAGAGTTGGTCAAAACCTTCAGCATTGATAGTTATCCTGTGAGAATGCAGTGTGATGGTGCCACAAATTTAGCAGGTGATTTCGTGGTTAAGTCAGCCACGGGAAAATCTTTTGACGTCCTTAAAAAATACTTTGAGATAAAAATTGAATGTTTATTTTAGGGACAACTGCTTTGGGCAATAGCTTAATTTGCCGGAGGACAACTGAAACACCCTAGGAATAGGACCCTTTCAAAATTTCTTAGGCTTTGGACCTTTTTAGCTCGGTAGGACTCAAGGGAGTCACTCGTACCCCTTGGATACGACTTGTGGGATATCGTGAGGGTTCACTCGTACCCTAGGTAGTATGTTGGTCTTAGATATTACCCAAGATACGACTCAACTAGGTAAGAGTTGTATAAGAACATACGAGTGGTTCAAGGCAAGTTGTATGGTGCATGTTTGAGTTATTTTGTGAAATCTGTCCAACATACGAGTGGTAGGTACGATTGGGTGTCACTCGTACCTTTAGGTACGAGTTAGAAGGTATGATTCATATAGAAACTAGTAGGTAAAAGTTGTGGCAAGTTTTGGGTACGAGTTGGGGTACCAATCGTACCCTAGGATACGAATCGTAAGGGAGAATCGTACCCCTGGATGTGGCTTGTTTTAATTTAAAGTCAAGGGTAGTTTGGATATTTCATACTCCTAAAATCTTATGTCCTCACGTCATATAACCCTATATGTCCTTCCATAACACTTATTAAAAGATTAAAACACATAAAATACTCTCTTGAATATTGGAGGCTAGGTTTTTTACATGTGTTCTTCAAAGGGCTTAAAGGTCAAGATTTCTTTTGTGAATCATCTCGTATAAGGGATGTTTTTGTTAATTTAATTAAACGCATAGTTTATATGAATATTTTCATGATTTTACTATTGCATGACTTTGGCTTTCAAATATGATTTGGGGTTTTTGATGTTAATTGCTTGGTTATGGTTTTCCATGGTTTTAATCATACTTTTATATGCATTAATGGTGGTTTTCAATAATCGGATTGAATGGGAATGGTTTCTTGGTAATTGGAATTGGTTTTGGTCATATTATGCCCCCAATGTGTTTGAAAAAATACTTATAAAGATATGTTTATTGCATTGACTTCTTTTAATGGAACTCTTGCATGTTTTAAACTTGGTAAAAAAATTATAAATGGTTTAAACGGTTTGGAAAGGCTAAAGGTTAATTGGTTATGCTTGTGGGAGATATGAAAGTCTCCCAAGTGGTTTAATATGGTAAATAGAAGGGCACTTGAAAGTCTTCTTAAACCTATAAATGGTTGGTTATGGATGATACTTGCAAGTAAGGGTTCGTATGGCAATACCAATATCAATGGCCTTGATTAATAAATGGATAATGATTTGGTTATTTAGAAACTGGTTTTAATTGGGCAATAATGGCGAGATATGTAGCAAAGCCGTGGAAAGTGGAGGTCCCGGGGGGCCAAAACTGGAAACTCATATTTGCTTATATGAGGTTGGTCTTGGTGACCGTGTGCATGATGTCACACTTTATTTTGGAGATGTATTAGTCATCCCATGGGATACTTTTCTGGTCGTGCGGCTACACGCACTGGGCCCTTTCAGCAGAGAAAGCAAAACCCATATAGCCCGTGGGTGGTTTAGGACGGCAAAACTATACAGCCCAGGTAAAGGTTTTAAAGGCATGATAAAACCGATCCCTTTTTCCCGACATGGTTCTATATATATGTATATATATGGTTGTATGTATATGGATAGTTTTACTTGGTTGTTTATAAATGGCATTATTTTATACTTATCCTAAGTACATGCTAGTGTTCACCCACTAACCTATCTACTGGCGGGTGTATACCTATGCTATACAGGAACCGCTATATATATGTATGGTTTTGTGTATATGGATAGTTTTACTCGGTTGTTTATAAATGACATTATTTTATACTTATCCTAAGTACATGCTAGTGTTCACCCGCTAACCCGTCTACTGGCGGGTGTATACCCATGCTACGCAGGAATCGGCCATTCTACTCCTCTTGTTTAGTGATCAGATTTGGGTACAGTCAATATTGGATTAAAGTGGTGAGCTTTCATAGTTCGTAAGGCATCTATTTTATGTCATGGTTTACTTTACATAATTCTTGTCCTTCATAGACTTTGCTTTTTTTTTTTTGCTATGGTCGGGGGCATGTCCCGACGGAGTACTCTTTGGTTGGTCTAGAGGTTTTGTATGGACAATTGTGGACTTGGGTATGGTATGAATGGTTTATGTTATCTATATATACATTGGCTTATCATTATGGTACTGGTTTATGGTTTCCGTATTAGTTTGGTTGGACTTGATTGGGTTAGTCTCTGTTATAGACTTGTCCTAGAGTTGCCACACGTTTGGATACACTTTCTTATTATATGTTCTAACTTCAGCCAACTCAAGGTATGCATTTAAAGGTTGGATTGGGTAATGAGGGCGGTTCCCGGTCCTGGTTGGGCTTGGGATTGCCCATTACGACAAGGTCCTGGTTTGGGTCAGGTCAAGTTGGTATAAGAGCCTTAGGTTTTGGTGTCATAGGGTGTCCACAAAGTCGTGTCAAGTAGAGTCTTGCTTATGGGTGTGTCGTGTATCACACTTATAATCAGAAGGCTGCGAGGCATTTAGGAATGTTTCACTTTCTTGGTTATTCACCTTTCGAACTGTGGAGTCTGAGGTCTTGAACTCTTCTCTGAATCTTTTTTGGTTCACTCTTTGAATTATTTCTTCTCAACGATCTAGAGTTCGTGAAAACTCACTTGTCCCACTTGAGGACATCATGGATGGATATAGTCCAACTCATGGGGCACAAACCTGGTCAAGGGCCGCAGCTTTTGGTTTTCTCCGTGGAGTCCCACCGGTCTCCACTAACCCTATCTCAGAAGGTGGTATTCATTCTCGATTACCTCAATGGGAGGTTACCAATGTTGAGTTTTAACATTCTATTAATCTATTGACATAAATAATGATAACTCTATCACTCCAGCCCTATCCTATTGGTACAGGGATGAATGAGGTGAGGTTGGAAATAGGCAAGGTAATGAGTCATGGTTTCCTGGTTAAATGGGAGTATCCCATAAGGATTGCCACTTGGTCAAATAGGATATTGGTTGTTATTTCTCTATCTCTTAAGCCGGGGTGCAACTTCTGTCTCCGACACTGGTATGTTAAAAACTTCTTTCATTGTGGTATGTATGGTTTATTTGGTTCGAGGTCTTTTCTCTTGTGTGACCCTGTTGGTGGTTGTGTATTTTGGTTTGGTCCCAAGGTTGTTTTGAACTTTTTTCTTCTTCTAATTCTACCCCTGTAGGTGACTTTGCGATTGTCAAAAGAGTCTATGAGCATGTACGGTATCTGTTGGTAATAAAGGTTTTGGTGAAAATTGTTTGACTCGGATGTGGTGGATTCTGGTATCATTCGAGGGATGGATTTAGTTGCACTCGGGTTTTTTACTATTAGATTGTCGGACTTGTTAGGCTCCATGGTGAGTCGGTCATGAAATAAGAGGATGGCTTTGTTCCCTAATTATTAAGAAAAAGGTTATATCATGTCTTCGAACTCGGAGATTGGTCTCCATAAAGGTATATCTTTATTACTTGGTCTGGATTAAAGATTCTAACTCAGAAGGTCTTTCCTTGCATTCGGTTGGGTGATGAATGAATCTAGGAGTGTTCATGGGTTGGTTTGGATCGGTTATTGGTCAAAACCATAACCAAACCAACTTAGTTGATTTTTAAATTCCTAAAACTAAACCAAACCAACACAAAAAAATAACCGTTGGTTTGGTTCTAATCGGTTTAGTTCAGTTCAGTTCGGTTTGGTTTTTTGGTTTATAACTTTAGTTAATGATAAAAGTTTAAATTTGTCTTAAAAAAATCCAATCCAACATATGAGATGTCAACCGAGTGTTGTTCCTTAACCTTGAAACCAAGATGTCAATTTAGTGTTATACTTAGGCAAAACCATGAACAACACCATAAGAACGCTTCTACAAAAGTATTTAGAAACTACATATAAGAGAATGATATGATAAACCCCCCAAAAGGTAAACACATAATTTTTTTGCTTAATAGAGACCAAAAAGAAAGTTAAAAACTAGTGATTATCTATAGTCTAATAAAATTCACCTATAAAATACTATAGACAACAAGATAATTTTCACAATTAGTATGATTTGTCATTCAAAGCGTGAAAACCATATAGAATTTCATAATGTATCATCAACTAGATGGAGACATATGACTAAAGTTAAATTCATAATTAAAATTTTAAATTTAAAAAATATTTATATTTTATTTATGAATAATATATAAATATAAATAATTTATACATGAGTATGTATGTGTGTGTGTACATATATATATATAAAATTTATTGGTTCAATTTGGTTATTTTATCGGTTATTTTAGAGTAAAACCAAACCCAAACCACATAAGTATCGGTTTTAAAAATTTAAAATCAAACCAAACCAAACATAGTCGATTTGGTTTGGTTCGCGGTTCGGTTTGATTTTTAACCAAGCCATGAACACCCCTAAATGAATCTCTTGAAGTCGTCTTGACTAACCTTATGGCGTATTTCTAATGGAGGGGTTGGTTTGGGATTGGTTTTGTTTCGGACACTTGTCCAATTTTTATTCTTTCTTTATAAAATGGTTATGATTGGGTTAAAGGATCTTAAGGAGAAATTAAGAGATCTCTTAGATAAATGATTCGTCTGTCTTGATAATTCTCTGTGAAATGTTTTATTCTTGCATTCATAGGGGGAATGGTTCCCTGGAAATACTTAGGTTGTCGCTGGGTGACTAAGGAATTTAGGGTGTCCTTCTAGTAAGGGAGGACCTTATAGGTGTATTCCATTTTATATAGGGTACTTTGCTAGTAGCACATGGTGGTTGGTAGATCCTAGGCTTGAATTAAGATGCTTCATTTTTTAAAAAAAGAAGTATGATAAGCTCGGAAATAGCATTGCGGGAGTTGAGAAAGTAAACTGATAGGTTGGATGAGGTTGATGATTTGGGAAATACAATAGTGGGAGAGTTGTACCATATAAGCCGGAAGTTCAGGTTGAACGGAGGGGTTAGGGATTTAGTTATTCGACAGGTTAGATCATAGAGCTTGCATGTATCCTTGTCCCTATACTTGCATTTTATTGTTGGCATGAAATTGATTACTGAATTCATGGTTTTGAATATGAATTTTTGGCATAATAGAGCATTTTGATATGATTACTCATTTAATTGATTCTTTTATGGATTGTGATGCATTATTCATGTTTTATTAATGTTTATGAATATTGTGGGATGTATGGGAATGGTAAGTAGATTTTGGGGTACTATGGATTCCCAAACTACTTGGTTTAGAACTTGAAAAATATATGCCCTCAAAATGTTTTTTTTTTTAAATTGCCCTTGAATAAAATTGTCATATGGTTTGGCTATTCTTGAATCTTTGCATTGTATAAATGGTTAAGGGGAACATAAATTTGTTTTTGTTGGATCCAAATGATTTTTAAAAGGCCTTGGTGGCTATGGTTTGATTTAATTTGGTCTCATGGTTTTTGCATATCTATACCAGCCTCTAGGTAGCATTGGAATGAATAACGATTTAGGTATGGGAGAACCAAACATCCCTGGTGTACGTCTTCGGTGATGCCCATTAGAGTGGAGTATTATGTTTATAGGTGTAATAGGGTGAAAGTTGGTGATTAATCTTAAATTTCCCTCTAGTGATGGACTTCGAAGGGAGGTTGGGTTGCATAACCTAGTGAGTCTCTTCTATTCTGTTTTAGCAGGTACTCTGCTAGTATTGCATGTACGGTCATAACGCTTATGCTTAAGGTTCTCATTTTGTATTTTCCTTGTTCCCTGGGTATGAGTCTTGACCTTGTGTTAAGTCACTTATGGTTTAGGTGGTTGTGTTTCTTTCGATCTCCAATCTAAGTACTCTTTTCATGGTATGGTTTGGTTGGTATGATTTTCCATTATGGTCTAGGTGGTTATCGTAAAGTGCTTCATACCCATGGTGTCGTGTCTTGGTTGGGGGTCTTTGTCTTGCCTTGAAAGGCATGGAAAATCCTTGTACTTTGATTCCTTAAGAACTCTCTTTATGCTAGGATGGTAGTGGCTTGGAGAGAATGGTGACGTTTTGTAAAGGGAAATGTAGAAGTCCTTAAGTGGGAGAGAGTCTAGGGTGGCGACTAGAGTTAAGGTTTGAAGGTGAGGTAAGGTTGTTGTCATGATAAATGGTTAGGAAAGTAATAGGTGGTGAAAATTCATTGTGAAATATTAAATAGTGTTAGATCTTTTGATGGACAAATCATACCGCGGGTACGTAAGTGGTAGGCTTGAATGTTGTGATTGGTAGATATACTTATAGTTGTGTTTGGTACTTGAGAGGTTTGATAAGGCATGGTTTTTATAAATTGTCTTCATGGCTTAGTAGTTGTATTGGTTTGGTTTTTAATTATAATCACTGGGGATGGTTTGTCCATGTCTTTTACTTAGGGGTTCCATATAATGGTAATGGAAATGGAGTAGTGCTTCGGGATAGATGTGAGGAGTAGAGCCCAGTGGCTTAAGTTAACTCCCCGTAGCTTCGAATAGGCTTGAACATAGAAGTGGTGGTGAATAGTTAAACTTAAGCTCTCGTAGTGACGTGTCTCGGTAAATTCTAAATCGATTCGGACTTGCTCTCTAGCATAAGTCCATTCATCCGGTAATCTATGTTTTGTGGGGGAATGGATGGTACTTGGATGGTTAGGTACCTTTAGGTGGTTTTAGTAGCTTGAATTTCTTGTTCTTTAAGAGGGTCCCGATGAGTATCATAGATTGGTAAAGTTCGTCGGTTGCAAACGAAAGGTTTGGCTTCGGTAAAGGTTTCATGGGGGAACTAAAAGTCTGAGAAAGTCATTTGGGATGTGGAGGTGGACATGGAGTCCAAGGATCCACGTTGGTTTCTTGTTCTGGAAATTTCATGCGTAAGGTGTGTGTTCTTCAACATATCCTTGTTTTCTAATACGGTTAAAGGTGAGGAATAGTTCCTCTTGCATCTTTGTTTCCTAACTTAGTTAGAGGTCGGGATGAAGGTGTTGGGGTGTAAATCGTGCTTAGGGTATGTAATGATCTTCTCATTTGAGTATGAGTATCTCTTGACCGTCCCTACATTGACATGCATTATTTTATATGAGTGAGTGGGACTTCTTTTTGTTGTGAGGGCACTTGATTCATATTGCCAGCTATTTGCTTGTCCGGATAGTGTAATTTGTATATATGAGTGGTTGTCTGTTGCTAATGTAATTGTCATTCCTTGATTCCCTTGTATCACATTGTTGTTCTTCATATTCATACATAATTGGTTTTGAAAAGTGAGATTGGTGGAGGTGTTGTATTTTGAGCTTTAAGTTTTGGTTGACTGCCTTGAATAGCTTAGTTTCTCCTAGTTAAGCGTTGTTTTTGTTTTCGTTGTATTTCGTTGCCTGAGGACATGCAAACATTCTAAGTTGAGGGTGTTGATGTGCTATAGAAATATAACACTTTCGACGCTTAAAACGATGAAAATATGCAAGTTTCTAGGCTATTTTTTAGATATGATCCATTTTGGATATGTTTTGGATGCTAAGTTCGTGAAAAGGTGAAAAAGGGTATTTTTTGCTACTTTTTGGAGAAATTACGGATATTTGGGAGGTTTTCCAGCTTGGTCGTGATCAAAGCATATTCAAGAACTGAAAAAGAGCTGAAAAGATGACTCCAAGACCTACCAAAGCAACCTACGGACCGCAGATGGACAAAGCCGGTGCCAGAGGTCAAAATCTCGAAAGCTAGGCTACAGGATTTGTACCTGCAGTCTGCATATATGCCCAGTGTCAGGACCGCAGGTACTACCTGCTCCCTGTGCTAGACCGCAGGTGGCCACCGACCCGATTTTCTCCTATTTAGTTTGCACTTTGGTTTTAGGGTTTTCTCATATACTATAAATACCTTTTATGTGTTTTTAGTAAAAGTTACAACACTTTTGATATTCACAAATATATTTTGATTCCAAGATTTGATTTTGATCTTCGGATTATCTTGCATTGACTTCAGTTGATTGATTCAGTTACAGTTGTGGGTTTTTACATTTCTTATCATTGTGATTTCATCTATGCTTTCTATTATGAGTGTTATTGATTTTTTCACAATTATGAGTAGCTAAAACCCATGGCTAGGGTTGTGGAAACCCTGGCGTATTGACGACGTAGGGGAAATGCGATTGTTGATCTGAGCCAATACTCATGTTATGCATTGTTTTATCTTCACTATAATAGATTTCTTAGCGATGGTCAACATTAATATCTCGCCTAGATTATTGCTACTTACTCTAAAAGAGGAGTACTGACTAGGAAAAGATAAAGACAACACTAATTTGAAGTTAATTGTCGATCCATGCTAATCATGGAATATAGTGAATGACCGTTAATTGTCATCCAATAACTAGAGACTCAAAAGGTAATAGTTAACTGGGATCAAGATAAGGGTTAGTAAGGCAACATCCTGCGACTCAAAAGGTAAAGGGTGAAATCCTTTTACTCGTCCAAAAGACTGTAGAAGGTACATAACTTATCGATTCTACATGTAAGGTATTGGGTTGGTTCAACAACGCATGATAAGCCTACGGAGTTGAGAAGCCGGGGTACATAATCCTAATGTTCACCAATACTGATCAAAACTGAAGTTGATACTTGCTCTTTGTTCAATTCTGCCATCCAAATTCACCCATTTACTTTTCTTGTTCTGCCCGTTGACTACAACTGCTGAGATCTGCAAAGCCACATATTTCTTTGGGATTCGACCCCAACCTAGTTGGGTTACTATATTTTGACAGTGACCATATTATCATCTAATAAGCAGTGTTGTTTGGACGTCATCACATTTCGAACCCACAACTTTACTTTCCATGAACGATTTTAAAATCAACTAAATCCAAGAAATATAGAAACTACGTGTCAAAATAAAGCCAACACTACCCATATTGACTACCTTTGGTTCGGGGTCAAAACGGACCCCCAAAATAAATTTTTGAAAAAGAAGAGAAAAATCTTAACTTTAGTTCAAAAATGTGTTCTCATATTTTTAGGAATCTACAGCTAAAAACCCAAGTCAAATCGAGTAAAAAATGAGGTTCAAATTGAAGAAAAATCATTTTTAAGTTTTACCGGGTAAAATCCCCGAAATTCGTGTTAAAATCAAGAGACGAATTTGTTTTGAAGGTTAAATTGATGAAAAACTAGTAATTATAAGATTAAAACAAGTTAAAAGGAGTGAACATGGGGTTTAAAATCAAACGCTAAGATTTTTGGGGTTTTGAAAATTTAATCAAGAAATTACTAAGTGTGAATTCTTACCTTAAATCCATAAGAAAATCAAGAAATAGATGTTACTCTAGATTTCCAAGCTCCCACAAGCTTCCCTTTTAAGCTCTCACACTATTTTAGGGTTTAACTTTCAAGAGGCTAGATGAAAAATAAGCAAAATGGACCCAAATAGTTGCTATAAGGGCGTTTTTTTAGATGCACAAGCTTTTTTGAAGAAAAAACAGATTTTAAGTTCAAAAATGGACTTCGACGGGGTTTTCGAGATTCATTCGGAGTCCGATATATGCAAACAAACTATGCAGCCACAAAAAATTCAACGTTTCAGATGCATTCGCGAATTTGGATTTTCAAATGTTGTTTCCACAGAGTTGACCCCCAAAACCCGAAATCATAATTTTCCAAACCGAGGTTTAAAATGAGATTTAAAAGCCGTAAAATCGCACCAAAAATGTTACCACCCTTAAATCGGCATTACGAATCTTCTTGCACCGTTTGATTTTTCATTTGAGGTCGTTTCGACCAAATGTGGGTCTCATACCCATATTTCCAATTTTTCTAAGTTTCTGATCAACCGGTCGAAATGAGCTCGGGTGCATCGGAACCCAAACCAAAGGTCTACTTTGCCTAAAATCGATATTCTAGAGCTTTTGGTGCTGTCTGTTCATCCATCTATCGTACGGATCAAAAGATATCCACATAATTCTAAAATAAGGCTCTCGAAGCCATAAAAAATCACAATATCGTATAAATGGTACCAAAATACATTAGGAACCATGTCAATCACACGCACAGCTCAGAAATATCATAATACAACTACAGAGAGGAGTAAAATAGTCAAATCATACAGTAATGCACATTTCACATATTTTATCAAAAAGCTGATTGTTACACAAGTAGTTCATATAGTTGCATTTTTAGTTCCCTCAACTCTGTTAGAGCCATTCGATAAGGAGGAATTGATACAGAACAAGTTCTCGATCTAAGTCAATTTCTTTATCTAATGGCTTAACGATAGGTCTAAAAGAAACACATCTTGTAATTCTGAAACTACTGAAACTGACTCTATAAAATGGGACCCCGAACTCACATTCCAGAAATAAGCTAAAAATGCTTCAGTAACCTCTGACCCAGACAAATGATATAATTTTCACATGTTTGGCCTTATACACTTCTTCCCACTTTAGTTTATCCATTCTCGACATAGCTAGAGTTACTGTCTTAGCATTACAGTTTAAAATAACGTGATATGGAGATAACCAGATCATACCCAGAATTACATCAAAGTCCAACATATCTAGAATAATCAAGTCTACCCATGTTTGAAAACCTATAAATAACACAGAACAAGAACGGTAAACATGGGTTGCTATCTCATACTCACCAATAGAATAAGACACATAAACAGGATAATTAAGTATATCACAAACCAGATAGACCCATCACAAACTAAACATATGCATAATAATAATTAGATATCAGATCAAATAAATTAGAAGATATCTATTCACAAATAAAAATTGTACATGTGATAAACGCATCAGAAGCCTCGACATTTGTCTTTCCCAAAAAACATTATAATGAGCTTGGACATCAATCCGATCTAACTCCTTCCCCGACTGCGCTACTCCCCAGTGCTGCTAATTTCTTGACCATCCCAACCACTTGTCTGATTTCCCCATTCACCCTGTATGACCCCTACCATTGTCTCCTCCCCCTCTACATGCTAAACCTATATATTGATTTTGCTGTTGTGCCTGGCCATTCGTCTGTCTTAAGGGACATGCCTTAAGGGACATGCCTTCTTAAAATGACCAACCACACTACAATAGTAACATTCTCACTCAAGATAAGGTCGATTAGTAGAAAAGTAATAAGCCCGTTGGCCCCTAACAATATGTGCCTGAGAAGAAACCTTAGCTAGAACCACAGTAGAAGCTGGCAAGGCTGACTAAATCGGGTGGGCTAAATAGGCCTGCTGACTGTTCCCCTTAGAGTAAAACCGCTGAAATTCCCAACACTGCAAGACTTTTTGGCTAACATCTTAGCCTGGCCTGCTTGCATAGTCCCCTCCATCTTCTTCACATAATCTGAAACTTCATTGAATTGCTTCCCTGCAAAAGTCATATGCACAGACAAAACTTGAAGATCCTAATTCAAACCCTTGACATAGCATCAAATCCTCTCTTTCTCAGTAGCCAACAACTGAGTAACATTGCGAGACAAAGGATAGAGCTTAGCCTCATAGGCCTTAACTGACATATTACCCTGTCCCAATGCCAAACACTCACCGTTCTTGCAATCACAGAGGTCCTTTAACACATACTTCTCTAAGAACTACACATGAAATTGCTCCCAAGTCAATGGAGGTAAAATCGGTGACCGACATTCAATATATGCCCTTCAACATTACCTAGCATCCTTCTCTAACATAAAAGTTACAAACTCAAATCCATGTTGCTGAACAATACCCATCTTGTGTAACCTCTCATAACAATCAATGATGAACTCAAAAGCATCATCAGACTCGGTACCCTCGAAAGTTGATGGTTTTATTTTCAAAAACTTAGTTAGCAGATCATGTTTAGTATCAATTATCACAGAACCCAAAACTAGATGAGGAAAAACATCATTCCCTAAAGCCTTATCTATCTTTGGATCCATAGCAACAGTAAGATGAACAACTGGAGCCTGAAAATATAGCCCAATGGGAGTGGCTCCAGTCCCGCCAACCCACTCAAAAAAGTTAACACCTATTGAACAGTTTTAGCAAATATGGGGGTAATGTTGTGACCATAGTTGGTGCCACCATCTTAGGCTCCATGTCACGACCTGAACCAGGGCTTAACCATAACGGGTACCTCAAGTCCCACATAAATCGGAGATCATCCTTTTCACTTGATCGAACCAACAAAATATACTCAAATATTGGATAAATTTTAAACATATAACAAGATAACATATAACACAACTAAAAATAATTCATTAAGTGTCTATACTATCCACCGATAACCGAAAAATCATTCGCCACCGAAACAATCAACCAAACTATCCAAGTCCACAGTAATCCAACAAAGTTTTTACAAAATCAAAATTAATAAAATGTCAGGACATACCCCCAACAGTAGCCAAAATAAAGTCTAAACAAGGTCTAAGGCATAGGAGACAAGGACCATGAAATGAAGCCTTCTGAGGTATAGAGGCGCACCACTTCAATGTCAACTCTTGAACTAGCTCAAACACCTAATCACTGTGTATGAAAAGTAGAAGAAATTTTGGTGTCTGCATCGCGTGGGGATACAACATTCGAAGACGGTTAGCGGTTGGAGTGATAGTACGTAACTTAGGGGTAGAGGAATAAAAATAATGCCATGACTATAGTTCTAAACCAGTACAAGATCCAAAGCATGATATCCTGTGAAATACATACACATATATAAATATAACATCACATGCCGGTGTAGGGAACAAGGTTTAGCATGAACTTTGAAAACCTTCCCATCATATAACAAGGCGCCCAGGGACTATATGGGCCCAGCTCTCCCCTAGCTGGAAGGGCCTTGGTGCATGTAGTCACACGAAACAAAGCATATCCATATCTGTATATGCCTTTATAGGGGACTCAAACCTCCTGGCATACTCAAGGTGACTTACGCACCAATGTATACAATATGGGGGACTCGAACCTCCCATTCATATATTCATTTGAGGGACTCAAACCTCCCGGTCGTATAGAAACCCACACTGGCTAGCATAGTTTCTAGTGTTAGTCCTTTGGACTCTACTTTCATGGCTCGACTACACATCCCGCTTTAAAGCCCAATTAAACTATTCATTAAACATAAACAATCATTAATCCAGTTACTTACCAAAGGTATCATGTTGGTATCGTCATACCAACCTCACTTGCAAGCATACAACATGCCATAACCATTATTAATCAACTTGGGACTCAAACCCATTTTCTAAACAAAGACATTAATTCAATTCAACATTTAGGGACTCAAACCCATTTAGTATTTCAAATTAATTTATGGCCAACAAAGCCTTCATAAAACCATTTACCAATCATCAACATTCTTAGGCCTATGCCTTAGTTCAAAATAAGTTCAAAACAAAATTCAACATGTGACAAAATCATTCTCATTGATAATTTCACAAACAGGTTGAGGGCATACCACAATCAAAACCAAAAACCATCAAATTTAGGGACATGACCCCTTAGTTAGACCATAATTCTCATGTACCCACATGTGAAAACCATTATTAATATGTGCATAATCATAAATTAAATCACGAGAAGCAATACCCAATAATATTCATTCAAACCCTCAACTTTGATTTTCAAAACCACCATTAATGACTTATGAATAATGTTTTAAACATATAATTTTAGAGAACTAATAATAAAAAAAGAGTAACATGCCTGAGTTACGAAAATTCATGGAGAGAATTTGATCCTTAATCCCCTAGATGACCACTTTGAAGAAACCCTAGCCCAATCTTTCTTGAGAGGTTCTAGAGAGAGTTTTAATCTTGTAAAAGGGTATAATGAACGATCAAAAGGTGTTATAAGACGTGGGGTCTTAAGGGCTTAGGGTGGAAATGTCCAAAGTACCCCCAACTTAAGGCTGTAAAATCCCGCCTTTGGTTCTGAGTCAAGCCATTGACTCGTCACCATAACTTACGACTCGTAATATTAAGTTATCACCAAGACAAAAAATTGGACACCACATACTGTCCAACTTACGACTTCCAAGTCCCACTCGTCACTAGACCATACAACTTGTATGGTCTAGTCGTGACCAATACATAACACCATGGGCTTGAACACTGGACAGCATAAGACTGAACCCTAACCACTCATCACACGATCATACAACTCATGAGGAGTCTCTCATAAATAGGACAGAACTTGGCCAATAACACACTGGTTAACTTATGACTAGGGTCACCTGACCTGTAACCACACCATATGACTCGTGGTATGAGTCGTAAGAAGGGCAGAGAGCCCAAAGCTTAGGAAATTTGCAAAGGCCAAAGTTGTGGAATTTCACTCTATTCTTCACTCCTCTACTATTTTCCTTTACTTAACATGATCTTGAGGTGGTGGAGAGGATACTGACCCTTTCTGAGCCTAGCCAATAGCTTTTCGAGCTCTCCTACCTCTCCCTCCACTCATTCTCTCTCCTCTTATGACTGATTCCTCAACTGGAACGACTGGTGCAAGAGTTGATGCTCGAGTTTTGTTGGACCCAGTATTCATCATCTGCAGACAAAAAAGTAAAGAAATTAACTACCAATTTGGATCGCCAAAGACCAATTTAAATCAAGCGACAACACGAAAGAAGCAAGAACGACAGATTTTCTAAAGTCCTATAGCCTTTTGAAGAAAAGTACAAACATCTCTGTTCCATTTCGCGAGACTATACTGGATCCATTTTGGTACGACGAGATCGATGAATCTAGGATTTGATATCAACTTATAATTCAAACCCGTCGTGAGTGACACCCATACTACTCACCGATGAGAGAACAAACTACCCCAAAATCAACACGTAGAAAAAATAATTAACTAATCTATTATAAAGATGTTCAAGTCTAAATCAAAAATATAAGTACAACTAAATTGTACTTAAACAAAAACCATCTCTAGTACCCCGAAAGTCATCTGTACCAAAATATCTAAGATTGTCAAGAAGGGATGCAACTCCAAAACTAAAAGAAAGTGCATAGTATTCAAAACAGAGGACTATGTCACAAAGAAAAGATCTCATAGTAGCCTGAATATGCCGCTCACCATGAAATCTAAAATTACCCACTAAAATCATAAGTGAGGTCTCGTAGGACTCGCTGAAATAAGTGTTGCACTAAAAAAAGTAAGGGTAAGCGTAGTATCAACACACAAGAAAATAATAGTGTACTAGTAGGGACATGACCAACCCAAGATGAGAATATAAGCTCTTTACTAAAATATAGTACGACAAATTAATCCATGGTCAAAATTAATATACACATAGCACATTAAGTACCAAATAAGAAGTTTAGGATTTCAATCAACAAGTCAACATACTATCACCAATTCAAGTTTATTCAAGCCAAGTCAAGAAGTTAAACAATTATCAACCGTATAAATATATTCTCCGATTTAATCTTGAAACCGTCAAACTAATCTGACCCTCGTGCATACATGCTACGGGTAATACATCCACCCTCTAACTATGACTTGTTGGGAGTAATTTTTGTCTATGTACTATACCCTAAACACAAGTTCCTGCCAACCTTGTTTCACTTATAATCTATGAGAATGTCTCAAATACCGAAACATTCCACATTTAGCGATGAGGTAGATCAAAATCGTACAACAATATAAAATTATTTGCATTGACCACACCAAACAACATGTACCAACAAGCCACACTACAAAGTAGTTAACATGCACATATAGAATAAATTTGATTCAACTACAATACCATTACCTACCTCGAACCAAGCTTGCACAACTCCTCTAGGCCGGACCTTTGCCCTTCCGTGTAATTTTCACTTGGTCTTGGTCGAAAACACACATATAAATACATAATTAATGAAATGACCTACCATGTTGGGAATTATAACTCACACCCAACCCTTAATGTCAAGTTCATGATCATTTATTTTTTGTTCTAGGACTTTTCTACCGTAATTCACCTAAAATTATCAATTCCATGAATAAATTAGTGAATTAACATAAGGTAAGGGTAAATTAACTGTTAATAATCAAATTCCATCAACTTATTACTTCATTTTCTCCCTTACACAAAAAAACAACTAAAACCAGCCCTAAAATCCTCCCCAAACTCTGTAAATTAGTAATTCTAAAGCTTAAATATCAATTATTAGTTAATGGGGATGAAATCCTTAACTTAACGAAGTCAAACGATGAAAATTTGATGGAAATCTCCCTAAATCACCCCTCCGTTGATCCAAAAGAGTTTTAAAAAAATAAACTATTTTGAAAAATGATTAAATAAATCTTTGGCTTTCACCATCGCTATATCGTTACGTGCCTCTATAGCGGTCGTTGACCGGGTTGATTGTCACTATAGCAAAAATTTCTCTGCTATAGCGACATGTTTCTGTAGTAGTGTGCATGCCTCTATAGCGGTGTTGACGGGACACATGTCCATTTTTACCCAAAAATCTCAATATTTACAACACACATTAAACTCGGGACATTTCAAATAATGTCCTTTACACTAAGACCAATTTTGAGAGTTATACTTACCAAATTCGATTCTGTAAATTCTTACGAGTTTCTTATCATCTTAGATAACTAAAAATTACATCAAATGCCACCAAACTTGCCCAAATAATTTTTGAATTTCCATAGACCATATCTCGTTCCAATTTCGTTCAAAACTAGTCTAACTTGAAATTTCTAACTTTAAATTCGAGATAAATTTTAACCAGAAATTATAACGGAAGGTTTATACATAACAACAAAAATGATCGTTGCACTAAAATAATTATAACTTGACTCACTTAACGGCTTAAAACCATTAATCTCAACCATAAAAGTTTTGGGCAAATAAATATTTAGAGAAAGAGGTTTGAAGGAAAATGAAATGATTTGCAACTGTTTTATAGCTCTATTCACCTATTTATTTATAGGATTAATCTTATATTAATTACTCATTGCAACTTTTTGCATTCTACAGTTATAGTATTAGGAAGCAGATGATTGTCATTAATTTGATTAATACATGTACTATGTAATTTATGAAGAACATATTTATTTATTGACTTGAGGCTATTGTAAGTTTGATTTATCATAGTTGATATATTAATTCAGGAGTAGAAAAGTCACAAAAGTGACTGCTGATTTCATTACAATTAGTGTCTAGAAGATATTGTAACGCTCCAAGATCCCATCCCAAGACATCACACGGTGCTTAAGGCCACACGCGACATCAAGCTAACCCTCTGAGCCTGTCATCTCCTCTATAACTCACTATGACAATAATCAAGTTGTAATAAAGAAGAATAATCATGTCATGAACATACTGGAATACAAAGAAATACTATCCTGTAAAATCAAAATACTGAAGTTCTGTACATACTGGTACTCTGGTCTGACAAAGCCTCTACTACATAAGACCGAGGAGCCATTGGGATAGATCCCCAACTGACTCGTACTGAATTGGAAATAAACAACCATCTACTATCAAGACAAAAATTGGGAACATAGGTCCTCGAACTATGAGGACCTACCAACTGTACGAATTTAGATGAAAGTACTCGAACATCACTGTCGCTACTGAGACTGAGCATCTGAACCTATATCACGAGAAAATATAGAACGCAGAAGAGTATGGGAATCAGTACTTGGGGATGTACTGAGTATGTGAGGGTGCAGGTAACATTTAAATAATATCATAAATGCATAAGAAAATCATGCATGCAGATAATAATGACTCTCTTCGCTTGAGTTACCTGAAACATATTTTCCATAAATCATCAATAATAACACATGCTTCATAAATCTCACAAACCGTTGGAATCAACTCAAACTCTTTGACTCATGACTTAGAGTGACTCAGTAACTCATGAAACTTGGACTATTATGGACTTAGGAGTTTCTTATAACCGACATAAACCATGTGAGCTTACATGGAGTCCAACGTCTTGTCCACGTTGGGGAGAGCTGTTCTATCCTTGCCATTGGAGTAGAACCTTAACTTTAGTGATAACTGTCTTGGTCTTTGGCCCTTAATCTTAATCCTACGGTGGCACGTAGTTCTGGGGAAATAGGATGCGTTGAACCCATACTTCCCGCTCGGTGCTAAGTACTACTCCCAGACTTAAGCTCAGAACGCGTTAGGAAATCCACCTTAATCAACTCAAGGGTCTATCATGAAGACCAAAATTTAAATATATATCTCACTTGTAAATCATAGTCAACTTGTGGATTCCTAACTCGACTAAATCTCAAAATAATCTTTCTCATCATCAAGTACACTTGCTTTTCAAATCATATCAAGTATTCAAATCTTCCAGAAAACATCATAGAACTCGTTCTTGACTCTCAAGCTCAATATCAATATATATTCAATAGACAAACTTCTCATGGAAAAACATAAATCATGACACTTATCATAAATCACTTAGAAATTATCATTTCATGATAACAATATACAACTCATGACATAAATTCTTAATTTAAGAAATAAGACAATGAAGTAGTCATATGTGTCAATCTTGTATAGGTCAAATCTCATAAATCCTTGATAAAGTAATTTGGGTGTAGATCCACTTTGCAAAATTCATGAAATTCAATAAAAATTAAATCTTTGGGCACAAGAACGAAAGAAGTGTTATTTTTCAAAACCCCATATACCTTAATCTTTGAAATTGGATGAACTTTAGTGCTTGAGCCTTTATACACACTTGAAATAAATAATTCTTGAAGCCCATACTATGAGGAACTTGGTTCTTGAAGAAATTTTGAAGATTTATGGATGATTCTTGGAAGATTTATGTTCTTGATATAATCTTAGATATATTATCTCAAGAGAATTGGAAGAGAAAATGATGGAATTAGGGTTTGGATGGGATTCTAATATTTATAGAGGCCTCCAAAAGATGGGAAAAGACCAAAATACCCTTGCAAAAATGTCTCTAAATTGCTGAAAAAAATAGCTGACGACATCCGTGACAGGCCGTCAGACCCGTGATAGGCCGTCATGAAATGTTGTCACAAAAGGGTGAAATTTTATGATTTTCTGCCTAAGACTGACGACGTCGTCAGAAATGTCGTCAGAAACGTGACTGGCCGTCAGAAACGTCGTCACCCTTTTCCAAATTGACATGCTGGAGTAAAATGGGTATAACTCTTTGCTCCAGTATTAGATTTTGGCAAAATTGGTATCGTTGGAAAGTTAATTAAATTATCTATCTGTTGATAGGTCATGAGCTCAAAAATTCCAAGTATAAAGAGAGATATGCTCATTTGAAATTGACTATACCAATATCCTTCCCAAGAATTCAATCGGTAATCTACATTGCCTTCCATATAAAGCCTCAAATGGAGCTATTCCAATGCTAGCATGAAAACTGTTGTTGTAAGTAAATTCAATCAATGAAAAATGTTTATCCCAACTTCCTTTGAAATCAAGAACACATGCCCTTAACATATCCTTCAAGGTCTGGATGGTCCTCTCAGCCTGACCATCGGTCTGCGGATGAAAAGTGGAACTAAGATAAACTTGGGTACCAAGACCCTTCTGAAAAGCCCTAAAAAAATGAGAAGTAAATTGAGTACCCCTGTTGGAGATAATAGACAAAGGAACTCCATGCAACCTGACTAACTCTTGAATGTACAACTTAGCATAGTCCTCAGTGGTGAAAGATGTATGCATTGGCAAGAAATGCGTGGACTTAGTCAACCTATCTACAACAACCCAAATCGAATCATGATGACGTCGAGAAGGAGGTAAACCAGTCACAAAATCCATATTTACTTTCTCTCACTTCCAAGTAGGAATACTGAATTCTTGCATCATTCTACCAGGTCTTTGGTGTTCTATCTTAACCTGTTGGCAAGTTGTACACTTCTCTACGAATTTTGCTATATCCTTTTTCATACCATTCCATCAATAGATTTCTCACAAATTGCGGTACATCTTGGTAGCACCGGGATGAATAAAATATCGCACGCCATGCACTTCAGCCATAATTCTCTGCCTTAAATCTTCAACATCAGGCACACATAATCTATTCTGAAATCTTAACACACCATCTCCCCCTTGGGAGAAAACCTCTACCTTTTGGTCTTTAACTGACTCCTTCAGTCTGACCAAACTAGGATCCATATCTTACTTCTCCTTTACTTCCGAAACTAGAGAAGACTCGGAACTACTCTGGACCCAAACATTACCTTCAGCTGAATCAAGGAATCTAACTCCCAACCTAGCCAGACGATGCACCTCACGAGCTAACTCCTTCCTATCTTCCTCGACCTGTGCTACACTACCCATGGACGACCTGCTAAGGGCATCTGCCACTACATTGGCCTTGCCCGAGTGATATAGCACATTCTTATCATAGTTCTTTAACAATTCTAACCATCGCCTCCGACGAAGATTCAACTTTATCTGAGTAAACACATACTGCAAACTCTTGTGATCCGTAAAGACATCAACATGAACATCGTACAAATAGTGTCTCCAGATTTTCAAGGCAAAAACTACTGCAACTAACTCGAGGTCATGGGCCGGGTAGTTCTTTTCATGAGGTTTCAACTGTCTGGAGGCATAGGCTATAACCTTACCTTTCTGCATCAACACGCAACCCAACCGAACTCTAGATGCATCATAGTATACCAGAAAATCATCTACACCATTTAGAAGGGTCAACACAGGGGCCGAAGTGAGTCGAGTCTTCAACTCCTGAAAACTCTTCTCGTAAGAGTCAGACCACAGGAATTTAATTTTCTTTTAGGTAAACCAAGTCAAAGGAGAAGCAATGGAAGAGAAACCCTCAACAAAACAATGGTAGTAGCCAGCTAGACCCAAGAAACTCCTAATATTAGACAGGGAATAGGTCTAGGCCTATTTTTCACAGCTTTTATCTTTTGAGGGTCAACTCGAATACCTTCAGAAGAAACAATATGACCTAGAAAATCAACTGACCTTAGCCAAAATTTGAACTTTCTAAATTTGGCAAATAATTGATGATCTCTAAGGGTTTGCAAGACTATTCAGAGATGATCTGCATGGTCATTCTCACTTTAGGCGTATACAAGAATATCATCTATGAACACAATAACAAATATATCCAGGTACTGTCTGAACACCCGATTTATGAGGTCCATAAAGGCTGCTGGGGCATTTGTTAGCCCAAAAGACATGACCAAGAACTCAAAATGACCATATCGGGTATGAAAAACAGTCTTTGGAATATCACACTCCCTAACTTTAAGCTGGTGATAATCGGATCTCAAGTCTATTTTTGAGAAATAGTTAGCACCTTGCAACTGATCAAACAGGTCATCAATTCTAGGAAGAGGGTACATGTTCTTGACTGTGACCTTGTTAAGATAATGATAATCAATGCACATCCGCAATGAACTATCTTTCTTTCGCATGAATAGAACGGGTGCACCCCAAGGAGATATGCTAGGCCTTATGAAACCCTTATCTAGAAGATCTTTGATTTGCTATTTCAACTCCTTAAGTTCTGCGAGGGCCATATGATATGGAAGAATAGAAATAGGTTGCGTGTCGGGGAAAAGATCAATCTTAAATTCTATCTCTCTATCGGGAGGTACCCTGGGAGATTTTTTGGAAAAATATCACAAAACTCATTAATAATGCTGATCAACTAAATGGCCGGAGTCTCAAACTTAGTATCTTTAACTCGAACCAAATGATATATGCAACCCTTGGATATCAATTTCCTAGCTTTAAGATAGGATATGAAATGACTCTTGGGAGATACAGAATTTTTAGACCACTCAAACGTTGGCTCATTGGGAAACTAAAACTTGACTACACGGCTACGACAGTCTATAGACGCAGAACAAGAGTGAAGGCAATCCATACCCAGAATAATGTCAAAATCAACCATGTCTAGCTTAATTAAATCTGCAAACATAACTCTGTGAAGGACAGTGATAGGACACTTCTTATATACTTGCTTAGAAACAACAAGTTTACCTACTGGAGTAGAAACTAGAAAAGGCTCAGGAATTTTTTCAGTATTGATCTCAAAATTCACAGCCACTAACGAAGTCACATGAGAAAGACTTGACCCAGGGTCCATTAACAAATACACACTTGACCCAGGGTCCATTAACAAATACACATCAAAATGAAATGCACGGAGCATACCAGTAATAATATCTGGTGAATCCTTCTACTTCTGGCAGGGTGGTATAGCATAAAAATGATTCTGGCGTTGACCACCAACAGTACTAGACGAGGCACCCTGGGGAGGAGTAGGATGAACCCAAGGGGCTGGAGCACTAATAGCCTGACTCTGGGGACGAACATCACGGCTCCCCTGTATAGCATATGGGCAATCCATGAATTTGGGGCCCAACTTACCACAACTAAAATAACCTCTCTGCTCAGCCATACACTCTCCAGGATGCATCTTACCACACTTAGCACACGAGGGATAGTTAGGTCTATTACTCACACTGTCCTAAGACCTAGACACAATAGGTCTATTACCCTGCTCCTGCCTGACTCTGGATGCAGGAGTACTAGCTGATCACGGTGCTGGCACAAAAGAACGGCTCTGAAACTGAGGGTGGATCCCTCCAGAAAATCTACTCTAACTATACCCCCGTTGCTCTGATCTAACTCTCTTATTCCCCCCTCTCTTTCTTTCTCTCTCTTTCACCTTGTCCGCTTCAATCTACTGGGCATGTATCATCAATCTAGAAAAATCCATGTCCCTATTGAGTATAGAGGACCTATACTCTTTCACAACACAACTCGATACGCCAGTCAAAAACTTACTCATACTGGTCCTAGAATCAGCCATCATACAGGGAGCATACTTAGACAACTGGTTAAATTTAAGACTATATTCCTTAACTATCATGGAGCCTTGTCTCAAGTTCATAAATTCTTTTAGTTTTGCTTCACTCAGCTCCGGGGGAAAGAATCAGTCTAAGAATGCATCCTGGAACAACTGCCAAGTTTCTCCACAACTCTACCCAATCATAAGCAACATCTTTAAAGTGATAGGAAGCTAGCTCCACACTTTCTTCCTCTATTACATGTATAATTTGGGTGATCTTTTTCACCTCATCAAGATACATGTATGGGTCCTCACCTACCCTTGACCCATAAAACTCTGGCAGATTCATCCGCATAAAATCCCAAACTTGAGCTGCTGCAGAATTACCTTCTTGCGGAGGTGGAACAGTGGCTTGAACATTGGCCTGAGCATTGGAGGTAACTGCCTGGGCTAGTGCCTAAAAGCTTCCCGAAATTCGGCATGAGTCACCATCTCATTTAAAGGATCAACAGGTTGAGGTCGTTCGTTATTTCTACGAGCTCTATGAGGAGGCATTTTCTTTCATAAGAGAGCATGAATTAATAGTAGAGAGAAACAGTCGTAGGCACGAAAGACTTCTGAAAGAAAGAAATGACTTTTCCTAAAATGTCCTGTAGCCTCTTGCTCATAGATGTGGCGCGCTACACACTGATGATCAAGACTCTACGTAACGCGGCTTATCAGGCTCCCTAAGACTCCTTTAAACCTTAGACTCTGATACCAAGATTGTAACACCCCAAGATCCCATCCCAAGACATCACACGGTGCTTAAGGCCACACGCGACCTCAAGCTAACCCTTTGAGCCTGTCATCTCCTCTATAACTCACTATGAAAATAATCAAGCTGTAATAAAGAAGAATAATCATGTCATGAACATACTGGAATACAAAGAAATACTATCCTGTATAATTAAAATACTGAAGTTCTGTACATACTGGTACTCTAGTCTGACAAAGCCTCTACTACATAAGACTGAGGAGCCATTGGGACAGATCCCCAACTGACCCGTACTGAACTAGAAATAAACAACCATCTACTATCAAGACAAAAATCAGGAACATAGGTCCTCGAACCATGAGGACTCACCAACTGTACGAATGTAGATGGAGGTACTCGAAGATCACTGTCGTTGCTGAGACTGAGCATCTGAACCTACATCATAAGAAAATATAGAACATAGAAGAGTATGAGAATCAGTACTTGGGAATGTACTGAGTATATGGGGTGCAGACAACATTTAAATAATATCTTAAATGTATAAGAAATTCATGCATGCTGTTAATAATGACTCTCTTCACTTGAGTTACCTGAAACATATTTTCCATAAATCATCAATAATAACACATGCTTTATAAATCTCACAAACTGTTGGACTCAACTCAAACTCTTTGACTTATGACTTAGAGTGACTCGGTAACTCATGAAACTTGGACTATTATGGACTTAGGAGTTTCTTATAATCGACATAAACCATGTGAGCTTACATGGAGTCCAACGTCTTATCCACATTGGGGAGAGCTGTTCTATCCTTGCCATTGGAGTAGAACCTTAACTTTAGTGATAACTGTCTTGGCCTTTGACCCTTAATCTTAACCCTACGGTGGCATGTAGTTCTGGAAAAGTAGGATGCGGTGAACCCATACTTCCCGCTCGGTGCTAAATACTACTCCCAGACTTAAGCTCAAAACGCGTTAGGAAATCCACCTTAATCAACTCAAGGGTCTATCATGAAGAGCAAAATATAATTATATATCTCATTTGTAAATCATAATCAACTTGTGGATTCCTAACTCAACTAAATCTCAAAATAATCTTTCTCATCATCAAGTACACTTGCTTATCAAATCATATCAAGTATCAAATCTTCCAGAAAATATCATAGAACTCGTTCTTGACTCTCAAGCTCAATATCAATATATATTCAATAGACAAACTTCTCATGAAAAAACATAAATCATGACACTTATCATAAATCACTTAGAAATTACCATTTCATAATAACAATATACAACTCATGACATAAATTCTTAATTTAAGAAATAAGACAATAAAGTAGTCATATGTGTCTATCTATATAGCTCAAATCTCATAAATCCTTGGTAAACTAATTTGGGTGTAGACCCACTTTGCAAAATTCATAAAATTCAATAGAAATTAAATCTTTGGGCACAAGAACGAAAGAAGTGTTCTTGTTCAAAACCCCACATACCTTAATCTTTGAAATTGGATGAACTTTTGTGCTTGAGACTATATCCACACTTGAAATAAATAATTCTCGAAGCCCACACTATGAGGAACTTGGTTCTTGAAGAAATTTTGAAGATTTATGGATGATTCTTGGAAGATTTATGTTCTTGATGTAACCCTAGATATATTATCTCAAGAGAATTGAAAGAGAAAATGATGGAATTAGGGTTTGGATAGGATTCTCATATTTATAGAGGCCTCCAAAAGATAGAAAAAGATCAAAACACCCTTGCAAAAATGTCTCTAAATTGCTAAAAAAAATAGCTGACAACATCCGTGACAGACCGTCAGACCCGTGATAGGCCGTCACGAAATATCATCACAAAAGGGTCAAATTTTATGATTTTCTGCCTAAGGCTGACGACGCTGTCAGAAATGTCACCAGAAACGTGACGACATCATCAGAAATATCGTCAGAAATGTGACAGGCCGTCAGAAACGTCGTTACCCTTTTCCAGATTGACATGCTGGAGTAAAATGGGTATAACTCTTTGCTCCGGTATCGGATTTTAGTGAAATTGGTATCGTTGGAAATTTAATTCAATTATCTATCTGTTAATAGGTCATGAGATTAAAAATTTCAAGTATAATGAGAGATATGCTCGTTTGAAGTTGACTATACCAATATCCTTCCCAAGAATTCAATCGGTAAGGAATGTTTTGATTCACCCAATCGTTAGGACATCTTTAAGGCCTTAATACACACCATCCTTGATCAGAAAACAACTCAACACATTATAATTTATTTCTCATGAGATTGATTCATGGTTGCACTATTGATTAGTGTCTCGGGGTACTACAGATATATATACACATGAATACTTATACAAGAAACACACAATTCCATGGACCTGCTTTACATAGAGTAATTGCATATCATTAATAGAAAATGCCAACAACTAATGTGTTCTATGAACCCGCAGTATATGAATTAACTTTAACGAATCAACTCCTAGGAAAAGTTAATCTAGTAATTACAATAATTAACTAATAGTAAATGCCAAAAATTAATACATACCAATATACAATGTACGTGCAATATGGACTAAAATGAAATGGTCATTTAACTTTTCAAGACTCTTCTTAATTTCACTATTTAATGTTTAATGAATTAAGTATTTTATTTTGTGTAGGAGTAAAATAATAATTCTACTTTTTAATTTTTTTGTTCCCACTTTTAGTATAACTAGTTTAGATGTACCCATCTTGCGCTTGTACTTCATTTTAATGAGTTCAAACGTTAAAGCAAATATTTTATTTGTTTGAATAATAAACATGAATACAATAATTAAATTCAATATTTTTTGAACATGCAAAGATGGATAACTTATTTAATTAGTTATATAGTATTTGTAGATATCTAAGATACAAATAAGGTGGGTGAAATAAATTAACAACTTCTTAAATTGCCTTAATGTGTTCAGTAAGTCGACAATTAGTGCTTGTTAATCCATAAAGTTGCGCAACTTGACTTGGTTCCATCATAAAAGTGTAAAATTTGTCCCGCAAACTTCATGTCACTTAATCTTCTTCTTGAACAAATAATCGATGCATCTTTTCTAGTACTGCTCCAAATATAGTCATGCTCTTTCTCACATAGACTATGAATTGGACTTTACAATAACTTGAAATTGAAATTGTAGAAATAGAAGAATATAATGGTGAATTAATTCTATAATACATATGACTTTTATATTGCAACAACGCTTATTAAAACAAATGTTATATCCCTAAAAGGGTCTCTTTCTCAAGTCATATTGTTTCTCGAGCTTTTGTGATTTTCTCTATATGCATAAAAATTATCGATGAAAGAACAGTATGTGAGAACGTAAAAAACAAGATTAGCATAACTTTTATAGAATAGATATTGACAAAAAGTACGTTAAAATCTATTTAACATGGAATAGAATTGTTGTTTGTCTGTTTTTGGGTTGTACTATTCTAGTTAAGAATGGTTAGTTTATTTAGATGTGAAAAAGTCATTCTATTTTTGTAAGAGTTTTTTTTTGGTAATATAGTCAATATTACGTTGAAGGCTATTTTATGATTTTGGGAGGATTTTGTATTGTCCTCTTCTAATTAGGAATGGTTAGTTTTTTTTAGATGGAGGACAAGACATCCTATTTTTGTAAGAAAACTTTTTTTTAATGTAGTCAATATTTAATATCACTGAAATAATAGGAATGGGGTGAAAAGACGATTTTGTCTAAAGCGGAGGCTTTTAATGAAGGACAAAAAATTCAAACAACATTTCTAAGGTCCTTCACACTTTTAAAATATAAAAAAAAATTGGTTGTTCACATTTTTGTACTTTGCTAGAACTTTGAGACTTAGATCTAGGTAATTTTTGTGTGTTTTGTTAGTTTCTAGTGCTAGATCCTTGTTCCCTAGCACTAATAGAGTCTAGATATATAATTTGAGCTAAATCCGGGTTTTATTGAGCCATCCACCATTGTTGAGCTTGAGTTTGAAGAATCTTGGAGGTGGGTCTCATTTTTTGGCAAAGGAGTACTTAAATATCGATATGAAGCAGAAAAAATAGAACACCATTGTAGATACTACTCAGGTACGTTTGATCTATTTTTATTATTGCGTGGATATTTTTTAAATTTTGTTTCAGTATCTTTTAATGATTTACTTTTTTCATAAGATATATTCATTAATTATTTTATCCTGTAGTAATTGCAGATTTACAAATTTCTGTATAATAATTTATCCTATCTGTACTATAATGTATATCTAATTCTAGATTTTCAATGTTATTTATTATCTTGTGTTGTTCTTCTCGTAGTGAGTTTTTTAAACTATATAAACTATCACATGTACTTTTATCTAAATTTTCTAAGGTTTTTTCTATCCATACTAATTTTTCTTTTAGGTTTTCCATTATTTTTCTAATTCGGTTTCTATAATTAATTTCATTATTTAGATTTTCTTGATTTTCTCTAGTTTTTCTAATATATTCTAGCATTTTTTAATCTGAATAATATCCTTCAGGGTAAATTTCTTCGTATAACTGTTCTAGACAATTTGTAGTTTCAATTTCGTAGTCTATTACTTTTTCTAATATTATTTTCTTGATATCTATAATTTCTATGTTTTTAAGTATATATAAGATTAAAACTTTGAGATAATCTAAATGATCTATCTTTTAAAATTGGTTTTATTATAATATTTTGTAGTTGTTTGTTTTAGCCTTAGTAGTTTTTGCATATTTTTATTAAGAAATTCTATGTATTGTTCTTAATTCTTCATAGTCTCTTGAGAAAATTAAGTGAGGGGTGACAAATAAGTTTTAAAATTAAAATTGATGACAACTTTGACCAACTCAAATCAAATTCTTTTTAGTTAGTGATTAAAGTAAATTGGGGTGTAAAATATAAATTTTTAAACTCAATTTTAGAATTTCCTCCATTTTCTTATCTTTCAATCTATCTTTTTTTCTCTCTCTCTCCAAATTTCTTTCTCCCCATCTTCTTCTTCTTATTATTTTCTCTCTCTAGATTTTCCTCTTCTTTCATCTTCTCTTCTTCTTTTTTCTTTCTCTTTTCATTCTGTTCTTCTTCCTTTTTTTAATCTTCATGAACTATTTTTTATAAAAAAAATTGAAAAGTTTGAAAAGAAAATTTTGATTTCTTTTAAAAATGAATGAAGAAATAGTTCAACAAACTCAGCAACAACGAGAGTTGCTACAACAACTACAGTAATTGCTACAACAACTACTATTAGTTGTGTTACAACAATTATCAAAGTTGTTGCAGCAACTGTCGAAGTTGCTACAACAACATCGACTGTTGCTACAGCAACTTTGATACTTACTTAATTTCTGAAAAAAGATGTGAGTTGGAGGAAGAGCCTATGAAAAAGTGATCTTTATGATAAAAAGGGAGGTGGTGGTGCTGGTGGTGACGCTGAATAAGAAGATGGCATTTGTTGCGGTGTTGATAACGAAGGTGGTGAAGGAGAAAGAAGAAAAATAGGCGATAGCTATGTAGATGGAGGAAATAATGGTGAATCTGGAAGAGATGGCAATGGTAGTAACAGTGATAGTGGAGGAAGAAGAGGCGGCTGCAGCAAAAAGGGTATGAAGAAGGAATTGTGGTGATGGTGTAGAGATCTTTGTGTAAATATGGTGTAGGGATCTTTGTGTAAATAATAAAACTTGAGGATTTTAAAATTAGTGTCATTAATACTAATCTTAAAATTGTCACCTCTACTCAATATTTAAGACTTTTTTTTATCACCCTTAATTAATTTGTCCCGATATCTGATGTTTGAAGTCCTATTAAATGCTATGGTAAACTATTAGTATTTGAAAAGAATAACTTAATTATATCTTATGAACTTTCACCTCTTACACTCTTTTTGGATGGTAGTTTGTCGTGGTTTTATAATGTACAATATGGTATGATATTGTATAGTATAGTACAATACAATGTTTAGACAAACTGTATCGTTCACTGATGTTTAATAACAATTTTTTTTGTTTGGTTTGATAGTATGGTACTGTATCGTAATGGATAAGTTTAGTAAAATGACCCTAATTATTATAAATTTTAAATTTATCGATAATTATTAATAAAATAATTTTCTTTCTATAAATATATCACAAATCATTTCTTGTAAATATATTATGTTGTTAAATTCATAAAACTTATAACAAAATTAAAATTTTACATTCATGAAATAATCAAGGACTAGACCTGCAACAACTTTTCACTGTTTTGTCAAATCTCGTCTTTCAAGTTACGAGAACGAAAAGTACATTTAGAAGAAAAGTGCTAGAATTATTTGTTGTTTCAGAGAAGAAGTGCAAGAGGACACAGACTAGGTGACTTTCTAAGTTAAAATGTGAAAGTTGAGTGACTTTCTGAGTAAAAATATGAAAGTTGAATGACTTTCTAGGATAAAAGTCCAAAGTTGAGTGACTTTCTGGGATAAAAAAACAAAGTTGAGTGACCATTTGAGTTACTAACTCTTCAATGAATTATCCTGAAGATTTCCGATTGGAAGAATCCATTTTGTAGTGCGTTTTTCATAATTTATACCCTGGCTCTTAAAGATGCATGAACAATCTGCCCAATTATGCCTCAAAGAACTTTGTCATGCATATTCCATTGTATTTTTTAAGTATAGGAATAATCCATGTACTTGCTACTTGTGTTAGGATTTTTGCCTTGATTTTCATACTATATTTAAGTTTTATTTTTTCTTAAAAGAAAAATAAAAGTTACCATAATTATTTTTACTTTTCCAGAAAGAAAAATATAATTCTTTTCCATATTTGGCTAACCTCTTTCTTGGAGGAAAGGTTTTGGACATCTATAAATAGAAGACCCCCTTCTCATACCATAACACAATAGCATCCATAATGTAGTCGTTTAAAAAGTCTTGTTTAGGGGGAGATTTCTCCCGATAGATTTTAGGTTTTTTAATTTTATTTTTAATATGTAGGCAGTTTGGCCAAACCATATCCAATAATATATTTTTAGTTTAATTTTTCATGTGTCGTCTGATTTATCGTCTTATGGTTTGCAAACTAAAAGCTTCCGTATGACGCCCTCTCAATTTCGAACACAACAAGTAGTATCAGAGCCCACGGTTCAATAAATCGATAGTTCAATTGTTGAACAAAGTTGCAATCAATTTGATGATAATGAAGATATATGTCCAAAAGCTACATGTGAAGATAATTGTTAGTCATATTTTTAACAATCCTGCTTTCACATATTTGAAAATAAAGTTCACTTTTAACCCTGCAAAAGGGCTCCAATATTTTTAATCCAAAAATGGCTCATATATTTTTAATCCAAAAGCTCCCTTTTTAAGCATGTCAAGCAACAGTGATGAAGACTATGTGAAGAACAAAGATTAAAGATATGAAGAAGGTGGATCAAGAATATTTTGAAAAAAATCAAGCCAAAAAGGGGAGATTGGTTAGGGTTTTTGCCCTAATTTTTTTTACTACATCTAAGTTCTATTTTTTCTTAGAAGGGAAATAAAAGTTACGATAATTACTTTTACTTTTCCAGAAAGAAAAATATAATTCTTTTCCATATTTGGCTAACCTCTTTCTTGGAAGAAAGATTTTGGACATCTATAAAAAGAAGACCCCCCTTCTCATACCATAACACAATAGCATCCACAATGTAGTCTTCAAAGAGTCTTTGTTTAGGGGAAGATTTCTCCCAATAAGTTTTAGGATTTTCAATTTTATTTTTAATATGTAGGCCGTTTGGCCAAACCATATCCAATAATATATTTTTAGTTTAATTTTTCATGTGTTGTCTGATTTATCGTCTTATGGTTTGCAAACTAAAAGCTTCCGCATGACGCCCTCTCGATTTCGAACCCAACAACTTAGAGTGTAAGTTTAGTGAGGTTTTGCAAGAGGCTGACATAGTTGTGAAACTGAACTCTTAGGTCATTCAAAAGAGGGAGAGTTTTAAGTATCTGGGTCTATGATTCAGAGCAATGGTGAGATTGACGAGGATGTCTCGCATTGTATTGGGGCAGGGTGGTTGAAATGGAGACTAGCTTCGGGAGTTTTATGTGATAAGAAGTTGCCCCTAAAGCTTAAAGGGAAGTTCTACAGAGTGGCAGTCGTGTCGGCTATGTTGTATGGAGCGGAGTGTTGTCCAGTTAAGAACTCCCACATTCAAAAGTTAAAGGTGGCGGAGATGAGGATGTTTCGATGGATGTGTGGTCATACCAGGAAAGATAGGGTAAGGAATGAGATTATTTGAGAGAAGGTAGGAGTGGCCTCGGTGGAGGACAAGATGCGAGAAGTAAGGTTACGTTGGTTCGAACATGTGAGGAAGAGGAGCTCTGATGCTCCAGTGTGGAGGTTTGAGACACTGACTATGGATGGTCTTAGGCGGGATAGAAGTAGGCCGAAGAAATATTTGGAGGAGGTGATTAGGCATGATGTGGAGCAATTACAGCTTATGGAGGACATGACCCTTGATAGGAAGGTGCGGAGAATGCGGATTAGGGTAGAGAGTTAGGGGGTGAGAGTGTGTTGGTAACAATAGGGGAGCGTTCTTTATTTGTGTCTGAAGTTTCTTGTTTGTGGTGTTGAGTGTTGTCTATGGTTTCGAATAGATAGTTTTTAGTATTATCTTGTGGTTGTAGTATTATCTCATGGCTAGTGGCGTTAGTTTATTTTGCAGATTGTACTAGTTTATATGCATTTGTGTTTTGTGTCTGTTATACTGCTATCGGTCATAAGTCGGGGGTTTGTTGAAAATAGTCTCTCTACTTCATCTGAGGTAGTGGTATGATCTGCGTACACTCTACCCTCCCCAGACTCCACTATGTGGGAATACACTAGATATGTTGTTGTTGTATTCCATTGAATTTTTTCTACCGATAACTTAAAATTTCTAAGCATGTGTGATGCATCTTTTTAACAAAGAAATGTTGATCACATAGTGTCTTGCGTTTATCATTTTGAATTGAAGCTATAAGTAGAAAATAGGAATATAAAAAAGCGTGTTGTTTGAAATTATGGTCTTTATCAAGAATCAATTAAGCTAACAACTATTCGACAAGTGTTCTATAGATAATAGTCAAATTTTCTCCTTGTGAGGTATTTCTATTACGATTTTACTTCTATTGCAACAAATTTCTTCAATTTTATTTTTAAATAAGCAGATATAAGAACATGGTTTATTCTTTCATATAAAAATCGATTAAAAAAAAAGTTATTAAAAGGCGTGATAAATTAAACAAAGTCTTGGACCTTATTACTTCAATTGTCCTAATTTATGTAATAAATCACAAATCAAGGAACATAACCATAGTTACCAGGAATTCGTTAATTTTAATTTTACTATTCAAAAAATGTTTAATTATTTTTTATGATTCTTAATATTTTGTACAAAAATAATTTGGGGTAAACGTGCAATGCACGTACCCAAAGCTAATCTATAATCTATATATTTATATCTATAATCTATAATTTATAATATCTATCTATCTATCTATCTATCTATCTATCTATCTATCTATCTCTATAATCTATCTATATCTGTCTGTCTGTCTGTCTATATCTATAATCTCTCTATCTATCTATCTGTCTGTCTGTCTGTCTATCTATCTCTCTCTCTCTCTATATATAATAATAATAATAATAACAATAACAATAATAATATAATATAATTAAGGTGTGAAGGGACTAAGAAATGTTGTTTGAACTTTTTGCCCTTTATTAAAAGTCTCTGCTTTAGACAAAATCATTTGTTCACCACTTTCCTATTATTTTAGTTATATTAAATATTGACTGTCGTCCATCTAAAAAAACTTAACCATTCCTAGTTAGAAGAGGACAATACAAAATCCTCCCAAAATTGTAAAATAGGCTTCAACGAAATATTGAGTATATTAGTTTAGGTGTACGCACTTTGCGCGTGTATCTCACTTAAATGAATTCAAACGTTACACTAAATAAGATATTTGTTTAAAAAATAAACATGAATACAATAATTAAATTCAATATCTTTTGAGTATGTAAAGATAAATAATTTATTTATTAAACCTAACCTTTACAAAAAATATTTCAGAAAGCCAATCGAAATTCATCTATCACCTGTAAACTGCAACGAAATAATATAATGATAGAGACATCAAAATAATACAATTAAATCTAATCTTTACACACCAAAATTTTCTCAAAGCCGTCCGACACTCATCTACTACCTGTAAACTATAACAAAATAATATGATAATAGCGATATCAAAATAATACAACTAAACCTAACCTTTACATGAAAAAAATTCTCAAATCAGAGATATTAAAATAAATTAATTAAACCTAACCTTTACCTAAAAAAATTCCTCAAATCCGATCAACATTTATCTACCACTTGTAAATTACAACAAAATAATATGATAAAAGAGATATCAAAACAATACAATTAAACTTAAAGTTTACACAAAAAATCTTCAATGGCGATCGACATTCATCTATGAACTATAAACTACCACAAAATAATAAACTAATAGAGATACTAAGAAAATACAATTAAATTTAACCTTTACCTAAAAAAAATTCCTCAAAATTGACCAACATTCATCCACCATCTGTAAATTATAATAAAACAATAAGATATTAAAGATATCAAAACAATACAATTAAACCTAACTTTTACACAAGAAATTTTTCAAAGCCAACCGACATTCATCTACGACCTGTAAACTAAAACAAAACAATACAATAGTGATCAGAAAGTTTTGATTTTGATAAAAATAATTCTCGTGTAAGCGAAAACTTCGACCCTAAAGAATGACTTGAATGAAAACAAAGAATATACATATATACACAGACGTTGAATTATATTATGTTGACAAAGACAGTGAAGAAGTTGAAGGTTAGAAAATCAAGCATCCATCAATCTAGATCCACAATCGAATCAATTTAGATGATCATCAATCATATTCTCACAATAGGCAAGAAAAATAAACCTTAATTGATCAAAGTATAACCATAAAGTTAAAAATCGAGAGATCATCAAATTGACAAAATACTCCATAAAAACATGTATAATTCAAGGAATATAAATATTAACATGACATACTTACAATAACGTCAAGATTCATATAAGAAAGCATCAACCTCAACTTCCATGAAAAAGCAAAAATAAAAGAACATACGTAAATGTGAAATAGACCATATAAATATTGAGAATTATATTAATTAACTTGGAACAAAAAGGTAATAAAGATGCAAATTGAACCAAAATCTCAATTGTCCATGGACGAATTTATCTTTACCATATGTAACAATTCATAGAATAATTTCATAAGGAAAAAGAAGAAAGAAAACTAACTTACAAATTCAAGAGGTATGTATCTTATTTCGTATATTTATAAAATTATTTTCCTAATAGAGTCCTATTTTAGGAGTATTTTTCTAGTTGAACAGTAGAAAGAAAAATATTGATAAATATTTAGGAGTCCCATATATTTTAGGAGGTTTAGTTAATATAATAAAAAATAATTAAATAATAAATTAAAGAAAATAATGAAAAGACAGTTTTGTCTAAAGAAGAGTCTTTTAATGAAGGGTAAAAAGTTCAAATCACTTTTGTAAGGGTCTTCACACTTTTAATATATTATAGATATAGACATAGATTATAGATATAGATTATAGATTATAGATAAGAATTATTTGAGAAAAATAGGCATATCGTGTACTTTTGCATGTTGGGCAATAAATTAATAAATAAAATGAATTTGGTTAGAGCTCCAAAATGATTCGCTCTTGTTCATATCTTTTGAATTCCAAAAAGAAGTATAACATGTTCATGCGAATTGCATCTTTCAGTGAGTTCAAGCTCTTAATTCATATAACTTTAGAGCATGTCTGAACTCAAATTATGAGCATATTACTGAGATGAAACAAGATAGTGTAATCATAGCCTTCTTCGGAGTAATATTACATTTTCAACCCTTTAATATAACCTACTCATCAAACTTAACTTCTACCTTTTTCTTAATTTCATCTGCATAAAAATAAAATATTCGATAAGTCAAAGAATCCAAATATTAAATTGGGACATGCATCAAATAGATCACTGAAAATTGTCTCTAATATCCTATAAAGAACAATTTGAAGTCATCTCATTCAGTAAAAAGACAAGTATGACAATTATGATTGCTTAGATGATAAATAAATAACCTTCACCTCTAAACTTAAATATATAAGTGATCAAACATAATATTATGTAGGCATAAAAAATTAAAAAAAAATAAAAAACAAATACAATGAGTAGATTGGATTGTGGAAGACAACAAAAAGCCTTTATAAAATGTAATAAAAACCCAATTAATTCAAATAGCTATATTATTCCAACCTACATAGAAGCATCAATAATGAAGCTCACAAGTCAATAAGAATGACTAAGAATGGGAAAAGTCATCGTTTCCACCTCAAATTATACACGAAAAGTCGAGGTCACACCTAAACTATCATAGTGACTTATTACACACCTAAATTATAAAATAGTAGAACTATTACCTCCTTAGAAGGTGACGTGACAGAGAAGGTGTATTCACCTTCCTAAGGTGCGTGAGAGGAAGAAAAAAAACTTAAAATGATAGCTTCCATACACGTGTCACTATTTTATTTGTCATTATATCATTAAGTACTCCTAATATTCTTCTTAATATATACAATTAGATTATTTATTTTTTCAATTAAAAAAATATTAATAAAATTAATTTTATTTATTTATTCATTTTAGTATGTGGGTTCCGCCTTATTTAATTGCTTTTTCTTCACCAAAATCATCACTAAAACACCACCATTGACACCATCATCATCAAACTCAAATATTCACTATAATAATTTTAAAAATTTACCATAAATTTCATTATCGAAATCACAATACAACCATTAGTATCACAAAAATCACAAACAACCACCATATAGTTACAACATACTAATTTTAAGAATTTCTTGGATTTGCTGAAGAGTGTATCGGTGGTATCTTTTCTTTCTTGGTGGTTTGTCGGTAATATCTTGTTCATCACCCGATGCACCTTCTAAGTTATCACTTTCAGATCTACTGCCTGGTTCTTCTTCTCTACTTCTTCTACCAACATTGTTATTTCTCTCATATGTTTTAGCAATTCTTGTTACTTCATTTTGCCCTTCCATGCTTATTTGCTGTCACCAATAACAAAAATACACAAAAAAGTGTCATGAAATTGAAGAAACAAAGTGGTAAAAAGAAAAAAAAATTATTTTTTCTTTTGACTTGAAAGGGCAAGAGAAACTCCAACGAAGTTGAACATGGTCTTGGCAAGAGATTGATGAAGATGTCTTGTTTGAGAAATTGCACCAGTTGGCATATTGTTATCGTTGTTGTTGTTTTCATTGTTGCCGTTGCTGCTATTGTTATTGAATGATATATCAGCAACAATTCTTGCACCTCCACCGCCAGAATTATTATCAAGAACCTCCCCCCCCTCCCCCCTCAAATTCATGAAAATAAACTAACAAAGTCTCAAAAAACACAACTTTATTTATATATATATGTGTGTATGTATGAAAGATAAAAGATTCAGTATTATCTTTTTGAGCTAAAAATTAGCAAAAAATGATAGTATGTTGAATTTTATGGTGGTTGTTTGTGATTTTTGTGATACTAATGGTTGTATTATGATTCCGATAATGAAATTTATGGTGAATTTTTAAAATTATTGTGGTGAAGATTTGAGTTTAATGATGGTGGTGTTAATGGTGGTGTTTTAATGGTGATTTTAGTGAAGAAGAAGTAATGGGTGACGTAAACTTTTTTTAAAAATATAGACATAATATCTGATGATGTGGTAATGACCTAGCAATGATGTGGTGCGAGTGTAAATCACTCTCCATCATGTGACTGGTTCTTACATTTTGGGGTGAAAATAGTTTCACTTTTTAATAGTTTAGGTGTGTAATAGGACACTATGGTAGTTGAGGTGTGATCTAGACTTTTCGTATATAGTTTGAGGTGAAAACGATGACTTTTTCTAACTAAAAATGTAGAAGGAAAGAATGCAGGAAGCACACACAACATTATGGATGTCCATAGCATATGGTCAGCACGACAAGGGATGTTGCTTGCTTTAATAGAAGCAGAACGCACAAAAATCAAACGAATTGAAAATAATCTTCATGGCACATCATACAGAAATTAACAATTACTAACATTAATAAATCAGATGATAAATAAAATGATAATAAAAAATATAATATTTAATATAGTTCGATCAAGTGAACTTACATATTGAAAAAACTAATATTGAAAATGCAAATCAATTAATAGAATAATTTCCTCTTAAATAAATTTTTTAAATAACAATGTTGTAAATGTTATTCTTTCTCTTTGTCGGACGAAGATAATTAACTACCATCAACTTGAATACATACAAACAACATAGCTTTGAAGTGTTGATTTCTGAGAACTGATCAAATCATGAGTAAAAAGAAAGAGAGGTAGACGAACAATTTATCAAATTAAGCTACACAAATTAGGTACAAACATAGGCGGAATATATATAGTAATGAATGAACAGAGAGCTTGATTTTCTCTCATAAATATGATTCTTATATAATTGCATTAAAATCAAAACCGACCTCAAAGTAGGTCTCACTTTTATTGGATTCTACAGTCAATGTAATACCTTTTGTGTTAAGTAAAAAATAAGGAAAAAAATTATATAAGTAATATATTATTTGATTTGAAAGTCCCATAGATTTGATTCGGAGAATAATTTAATGAGTAAAAAAATATTTTATATATTGCCTTTTAATGAGAGGCAACTTCAAATCACTTTTCTAATATTCTGCACACTTTAAATATCTTGTAAATGTAGATGTAAACATAGATGCAGATATATTAGGTTTTAAATTTCTTATTTGCACGTTTAGGTTTAAATACTTTTAACACCTACGCAATTATATATTAAATAAATAGCAAAACAATTGGTATAAAAAGAAAGACTCTGACTTAATTTTATAGGAAAGAAGATGCACCGAAAGTTTTGGCACTTTTACCTTAAAAATGGATTTAGTAGGTTTATTTTTTCTTTTTTTTTTTAATCACATTTATTTTAAATGGAAGGGTTATTTTGCAAATAATATTAGACATAGCAAAGGGTATTTTTGGATTTTTTTGTACCACGCCAGTTTTAGTTGGGAAAGATTTTTATTATAGTAATATTTAATATAACAAAAATAACAAAAAAAAGTGAAAAGACTATTTTGTCTATTGTGGAGACTTTAATTAAAGGGCAAAAAATTCAAATCACTTTTTTAAGGGTCTTCACACTTTTAATATATTATATAAATTACAAAAAAAAGATCTTTTCTTACAAAAATAGGATGCCTTTTTCACATCTAATAAAACAAATCATTCCTAACTAGAATAGTACAACCCCAAAACAGACAAACAACAATTCTTATCTCATGTTAAATAGATTTTAACGTACCTTTTGTCAATATCTATTCTATAAAAGTCATGCTAATTTTGTTTTTTACGTTCTCACATATTGTTCTTTCATCGATAATTTTTATGCATATAGAGAAAATCACAAAAACTCGAGAAACAATATGACTTGAGAAAGAGACCCTTCTAAGGATATAATATTTGCTTTAAGTGTTGTTGCAACATAAAAGTCATATATATTAGGAAGGTAATTCACCATTATAATCTTCTATTGCTACAATTTCAATTTCAAGTTATTGTAAAGTCCAATTCATAGTCTATGTGAGAAAGAGCATGACTATATTTGGAGCAGTACTGGAAAAGATGCACCGATTATTTGATCAAGAAGAGGATTTAGTGGCATGAAGTTTGCAGGACAAATTTTACACTTTTATGATGGAACCAAGTCAAGTTGCGCAGCTTTATGGATTAACAAGCACTAATTGTCGGCTTACTGGACACATTAATGCAAGTTAAGAAGTTGTTAATTTATTTCACCACCTTATTTGTATCTTAGATATCTACAAATACTATATAACTAATTAAATAAGTTCTCCATCTTTACATGTTCAAAAAATATTGAATTTAATTATTGTATTCATGTTTATTATTCAAACAAATAAAATATTTGCTTTAACTTTTGAACTCATTAAAATAAACCACACGCGCAAGACGGGTACATCTAAACTAGTTATACTAAAAGTGGAAACCAAAAAAATTTAAAAGTTAAATTATCATTTTACTTATTCACAGAATAAAATACTTAATTAATTAACTATTAAATAGTGAAATTAAGAATAGTCTTGAAAATTTAAATGACCATTTCATTTTAGTCCATATTGCACGTTCATGGTATATTGGTATGTATTAATTTTTGGCCTTTGCTATTAGTTAATTATTGTAATTACTAGATTAACTTTTCCTGATATAAAAACTACCGAAGATGAAAACTAACCTAAAGAAACCAGATGTAGTCGAGATAAGAAACTAGAAACAAACTCAAAACAAGCAAATAATGTAAAGATAGGTAACTTGACACAAAAGTGACAAAAAAATTTCAAAACTAAAAAAAAGTGACACAAGTTTTAAATATTGAGTAGGGGTGATAATTTTAAGATTAGTATTAATGATACTAATTTTAAAACCTTCAAGTTTTCTTATTTATACAAAGATTCCTACATCATATTTCTGTTGGGTTCGAAATCGAGAGGGCGTCATACGGAAGCTTTTAATTTGTAAATCATAAGATGATAAATCAGACGACACATGAAAAATTAAACTAAAATATATTATTGGATATGGTTTGGCCAAACAGCCTACATATTAAAAATAAAATTGAAAATCCTAAAACTTATTGGGAAAAATCTCCCCCTAAACAAAGACTCTTTAAAGACTATATTGTGGATGCTATTGTGTTATGGTATGAGAAGGGGGTCTTCTATTTATAAATGTCCAAAACCTTTTCTCCAAGAAAGAGGTTAGCCAAATATGAAAAATAATTATAATTTTTCTTTCAGGAAAAGTAAAAGTAATTATGGTAACTTTTATTTTCCTTCTAAGAAAAAGTAAAACTTAAATATAGTAAGAAAATCAGGGCAAAAACTCTAACAAATCTCCCCCCTTTGGCTTGATTTTCTTCACTTGATTCACCTTATTCACATCTTTAATCTTTATTTTTCACATAGTCTTCATCACTGCTACTTGACATACTTAAAAATGGAGCTTTTGGATTAGAAGTATATGAGCCATTTTCGGGTTAAAAATATTGGAGCCCTTTTGCAGGGTTAAAAGTGAACTTTATTTTCAAATATGTGACAACAAAGTTGTTGAAAATATGATTAACAATTATTTCCACATGTAGCTTTTGGACGTATATCTTCATTATCATCAAATTGATTGCAACTTTGTTTGGACCATCGATTTATTGAACCGTGGGCTCTGATACCACTTGTTGGGTTCGAAATCGAGAGGGCGTCATACGGAGGCTTTTAATTTGTAAACCATAAGACGATAAATCAGACGATACATGAAAGATTAAACTAAAAATATATTATTGGATATGGTTTGACCAAACGACCTACATATTAAAAATAAAATTGAAAATCCTAAAACTTATTGAGGGAAATATCCCTCTAAACGAAGATTCTTTAAAGACTGCATTGTAGATGCTATTGTGTTATGGTATGAGAAGGGGGTTTTCTATTTATAGATGTCCAAAACCTTTCCTCCAAGAAAGAGGTTAGCCAAATATGGAAAATAATTATAATTTTTCTTTCAGGAAAAGTAAAAGTAATTATGGTAACTTTTATTTTCTTTCTAAAAAAAGTAAAACTTAAATATAGTAAGAAAATCAGGGCAAAAACCCTAACAATTTACACAAAGATCCCTACACCATCACCACTATTCCTCCTTCATACCCTTTTTGCTGCCACCGCCACCACCTCCTCTTTCTCCACTATCACTATCATTACCATTGTCACCTCTTCCAGATTCACCATTATTTCCTCCCTCTATATAACTATCGCCTATTTTTCTTCTTTCTCCCCCACCACCATCGCTATCAACACCGCAACAAATGCCATCTTCTCATTCAGCGTCACCACCAGCATCGCCACCTCCCTTTTTACCATAAACATCACTTTTTTGTGGGCTCTTCCTCCAACTCACATTTTTTTCAGAAATTAAGTATCTATCGAAGTTGCTGTAGCAACAGTCGAAGTTGCTGCAGCAACTTCGATAATTGGTATAACACAACAACTAATAGTAGTTGTTGCAGCAATTACCGTAATTATTGTAGCAACTATGGCAGTTGTTGAAGCAACTCTCATAGTTGCTGAATTTGCTGAATTATTTCTTCATTCATTTTTAAAAGAAATAAAAATTTTCTTTTCAAACTTCTTAATTTTTTTTAAAAATAGTCCATGAAGATTAAAAAAGAAGAAGAACGAAATGAAAAGAGAAAAGAAGAAGAAGAGAAGATGGAAGAAGAGGAAAATCTAGAGAGAGAAAAAAATAAGAAGAAGAAGACGGGGAGAAAGAATTTGGAGAGAGAAAGAAAAAAAAAGAAGAAGAAAAATTGAAAGATAAGAAAATGGAGGAAATTCTAAAATTTGAAATTTGGAGTTGGAGGATTTTGAAAAGTGTGAAGAGTTTAAAAATTTATATTTTTCACCCCAATACTTTAATCACTAATTAAAAAGAATTTGACTTGAGTTGATCAAAGTTGTCACCAATTTTTATTTTAAAACTTATTTGTCACACCCACACTTAATTTTCTCAACTCTTAATATTCTTGATCTTCGATTCGTCAGAGTGTGAATAGTTAGAAAACGTTCCATAAAATTAATTAGAAATAAATGAATACTCAACTCTCAAAGAATAACAAACGTTATATTACTTGATGCGTGCAAGTAAGAGTCATTATTATGGTCAATTAGTTGTGTAGTAGTATTCAATTATATAATGATACTCGACATTTTTTATTGTAAAAATTACACATATAACGACATGTTTACTAGGAATTTCTAAAAGTCCCAACTTTTTTAAAAATCTCGTAAAATCCCAACATTTGGTACATATAATGGATACATGTTTGAAGTAAACCAACTTAAAGTGCAATTAATCTAACTAATTATGGTTAAAACAAAATTAAATCCCACGATTTATGGCAATTATCTTGTTATTCCACCATTCTAATTCAAAACAACATTCATAATCTGTTTGAAAATACCCAAAGATTTTCACGGCTTCTTCAAAAGTTTCAGACGTTCATTTTTTCCAATTTTTTAATTTTGTTTGGTTATTTGAAATGAATCAATAGTTTTAATGGGCTCATTCGAAAGAAAGGAAATTTATTATTCTTGAAAAAGAATTTGTTATTCCTTCTTCTCTGTTATTTGTTGTTGTTCTTTTTTTTTTTCCCGATGATTCGTAATAATGAATATCGCATCTTCTTAGTACATTTCGGTGTTTGGCTGTCTGATGTCAGGCACAAAGAATACAAGATTGATGGTTGTAGTCAGAGATGTACCAGTGTCGATCTCAATTCGTTATCCCTTCTTCTCTGTTATTTGTTGTTGTTGTTTTTTTTTTTTTTCTGATGATTCGTAATAATGAATATCGTGTCTTATAAGTATATTTAGGTGTTTGGCTGTCTGATATCAAGCACGAAGAATACAAGATTAATGGTTGTAGTTGGAGATGTACCAATGTCGATCTCAATCGCTATCTCAAAAAAAGTCGATGAAGATTTTTCTTCACTAGTTGTTTCACTGTCGGGTGTCACAATGTATGCAATTCATCCTTCATGAATACAGATTAAAAAATTAGATTATAATCAAGAGATGTACTCATAATTTGTTTGTCTATAATCTGAATTTTAAGTTCCTTTTCTTAGAATTGTAAGTTTTAAGTTTGTGGGTCAAATTACTAGTTTTAAGTTGTCAAATTACTCATTTTTAGTTTATTGGATTATAGTGTGTCAAATTGTGTAATTCATCATTGTTTCAATTTTAAAGCCAAATGTTTTGATAAAAAAAATATGTATCTCTTGTTGATTGAATTTAGCCAAAAATACAAAGTTGTTTTCATGTTTAAGTCAAAATATAACACATACCAATATATATAAAAAATGTATGAACATAATATTATAGATACACAAGAAAAAATTGAAGGAAAGGTGTCTTTTAAGTCTTGAATGAAGGATTGATGACATTGACCAACTAAAAGGGTCAAACATCATTAGAAAACTTGATTAAGTTAATTGTGGACTTGATTAATATTTGTAAAACTTTTTAATCTTTTCAAAAATATAAATCAACCCAACCCACACCCCTCTTCAATCCAAATCAACCAGTCTCTCTCCTCTTTCTCGACAGCTTCTATCAACTCTCTCTCAACCAATAGTTCTGTAAATTTCTCATTTCAATCCTCGGCGACTTCAACATCCGATGAAAAATAGTTGGGCTTCGAGTTCCTTTTCGAATTCAAACTTTAATCGACGTGACAGCCTTGCTTTCCGGCCACAACAACTTTGAATTCTTCAACCTTCAATCGACGTGACAGCCTTGCTCTCCGACCACAACAGCTTCAAATTCATCATTTTTCCTTTTCTTCTTTCACAGGTAAAAATTGATGGCCTTTTTAGTTTTGAAGAAAAGAGGAACTTGAGCTAACTTCTCTTATAGTATTGGTTAACAATTTCAATATTTGTTGCTTTAATTTGTAATGTGGTCTGAACAAATTCTAATTTTTGTTATTTTTTCTCTCCTCTTTTCGAAGTGAATTATGATTTTTTGTTGTTTGTTGCATTTTTTTGAAGTTTGATTTTTGTTATTTGAGTTTACAAAAATAAAATAATAATTTGGGTTGATTTGTTCTGTTCTTGGTAAAAATAGTGATATTATTATTTTTCTGTTGAACAAAATTGTGCTACTATTTTTTATTTTATCCAACAGATTATCTAGCTGGTGCAACATATTAACCATATGATGCAATAGATTTGTCAGATGATGCAACAAATCAACCATCTGATGCACCAGAGGAACCATCAGATTGCAATTCAGATACAATAGATTAATCATCTGATGCAATAGATTTAGCATATGATCCAACCATTTAACTATTTGATACAACAGATTAACCATATATTGCAACAGATTAAGCATCGGATAAAAAATTTGATGTAACTGATTAACCATCTGATGTAATGGAAGAACCATCAGATTAATAATCTGATGTAACAGATGAAGCTCCTGTTGGATTAAATCCTATCAACTCTTCCAATAGGACATGTCCAAGACATGATTTTTCCAACAGATCATTCATCTGCCGTGATAGACGACCCAATGTTAGAAGAAATCTAAACAATATTGACCGTTGATAACTGTTCCAATAGACCACTCATGTGTTGTAACAGAAATATGACCTGTCACACAAACCATTCATCTTTCTCAACGGATGAGTGATATGTTTTGTATTGTCGCAATAGATTACTCAGTCGTTGCTACAGGTTAGTTAACTGTTCTGACAGATCACTCATATGTTGCAACAAATATGTGATCTGTTGCACAGACCATTTATTTTTCTCAACAGATGAGTGATATATTTTGTATTGTTGCAACAGATTACTTCACCGTTGCTACAGGTTATTTAACTGTTCTAACATATCACTCACATATTACAACAGGTGATGTTGTAACAGATGTGTGATCTGCTGTACAGACCATTTATTTTTCTCAAATATGAGTGATATATTTTATATTGTTACAATAGATTACTCATCCATTGTAATAGGTTATTTAACTATTCCAACAGATCACTCATATTACAATAATATGTGATCTGTTGCACAGATCATTCATCTGTCTTAAAAGATGAGTGAAACATTTTATATTATTGTAATAGGATTGTTATACACTGCAACAAATATACTACCTGGTGCAACAAATAAGTGATAGAACTGTTATTTTACTGTTTTTCTTGTTAGATTTAGTGTTATTCTTTTTTAATGATGCATTAATCAACTATAATATATTTTTTTATATTTCTGTTAATTTTAAATAATAGGGCTCCCAAAAGAACAAAAGTCGAATTAAGTCCAAGTAAAGGAACAAGCGAAGCAGTTAGGCTATATCTACCACTCTATGAGCTTACTTTACACGCGTTATCTCAATCAGGAGCAGAATATAATGAACATGGGAAGGAGAAATGTTTCAAAAGAGATGATCCAAATGCTAATATCCCTTCCACCAAAGAGTTGGTCAAAACCTTCAACATTGATCATTATCCTGTGAGAATGCAGTGCGATGGTGCCACAGATTTAACGGATGATTTCGTGGTTAAGTTAGCCATGGGAAAATCTTTCGACGCCTTCATAAAAATACTTCGAGAATAAAAATTGGATACTTATTTCAGGGACAGCTGCTTTGGGAAATATCTTAATTTATTGGAGGATAACAATGCTCGTTTCCAAATGAAAATGGTATATGAACTTCTCAAGCGTAGGTTTATGTATGAAAACAAAGATAAGATGGATGAGGTGTGGATAAATTACTGTGGCATGTCTGTTTGTTTTGGTTGGAAGGAGTTTGCCATAGTTACTGAAATAAAATTTTATCCTCTTTCTTAAGTTATACCTACTCTAACCTCCAAAAAAACACCCCGCACACCCAAAAAAGGCAAAGGTAAGTCGTGTGATCGTGATAAACTGGTGTCCATTGTTGGTCCAAGCTTCAAAAATAAAAATTTGATAGAAGCGTTGAAAGGTAAAGAACTTTCAAAAAAGCACAAGCAGTCATTGTGCTTGGTTTGGTTTGTACATAATATTCTTTGGGCGAGAGACGTTAACAATAGCATAAGCGATGGTTTGATAAAGCTCTCAGAGGATCTTGATGCATCTAACAGCGATCCTTGGGGTTATGAAAGCTTCAAAATAACTGTTCAATATTTTTTGACTTCGTTAGCATCAAAGACAGTCAACTTATATGATTTTCCATGGGTTTTCATGGTAAATATTTCATTTCTTTCTTTTGTTATGGTATCATTCATTTGTTTACTCAATAATAGTTGTGATTTATTGACGTTATTTTATAGGCTTGGGCGTTTGAAGCCATTCCTCATTTGAGACAACAAGTGAACTACCAGGAAGAAGTTTCCTGTCCAAGAATCTTGAGATGGTTATCGGTCAAAACTGATAAAAATACAAAATTTCTTGATCTCTTAAATCCCTCCGAAGGATGCAGTAAGTATAATTATAATTAAATTTTTATTTTAATTAATTATTTTTTTAATGATCTAATCATTATTCTAATATATGTAATGATTTATGTTAGATTGTGCATCAGTCGCTAGTTTCGACCAATCGAGAGTTGAAGATGCCATTTTTTTTATACTTTATGATCTGTGCAAACTTTATCGGACCCTAAGGTCATCAACAGAATAAAAATGGAATTATTTGAAGCAACAACCATTACAAGAAAAATAATTTTGGAGGGTGGGCTTATTGTTGTTGATGGTCTTAGTGGTGATGGAGCTGTTGGTGGTTGTAGTGGTGCTGCTATTGGTGCTAATGATGTTCCTCTTATAGTATTTAAAACAAACCATTATGAGTATGATCATACTGGTTATACAGATTTTGCCTCTCCCAGCGAATGTTCTGTATGCAAATGTCAAGACTGCAGGGAGAAACATGATGTAGTGATTAATGTTATTAATGTATTAATTGCTTCTGTAAAGGAATTGACATCTAATAGGGGTGTCATTCCATCAAAGAGGATTTTATTTTCATCCACTCCATTAGATATTAAGACTAAGAGGAGAAGGAATGTGATTTCCAAGGCTAATCAAGCATCCAAAAGAGCGAAATTACAACTCCTTTATCCGTGTGTTGCACTGAGCAATGTACAATGTCCAAAGGAGAGCAACACGAGCTAAACAAGGTGAATATATATGTCTTCCAGCTAACCAACAGACACATTTCAGTCTCAACGGATGACATATCTGCTGAAAATTATCAAAAAGATATATACATCTGTTGCAACAGTTGACTAACTTGTTGCGCCAGATAAAGTACCTATTGCGACATATGTCTCGTCTGTTTTAGCAAATCAAATAGCTCTTTGTACCTCTTTTATTTGTACCAATAAATGACCTATCTGCTATAATAGATGAGTCATATATTGCAATAGATGGGTCATCCATTGAAAATTATCATACAAATCTTCCTCATGTAGAAATTTGGCCTAACAGTTGATTCATTATTGCAACAGAAATATAATCTGTTTGATACAATTTAAAACATGAGGAGACCTGTTTGATTTGCTAGAACAGATGAGTTATCATTTTACCATCTCCGTGTTTGGCATTGACCAATTCTAGCTTTTCAGGTAGATGTAGAAGCTAGTGTTGAACAGCATTGACAATATGCTACTCTACTCTTTTTATGGAAATATGGAGAATAGAAAGCGGAAAAACCATACTTAAGCGACAATAAAGATCCACGACGAGCAAAGACGAATTCCATAGCATCGGATGAAGAACAACTTGTCCATATTGAGTAGATCTTTATAGCTTGAGTTGAGTCTGTCAAAGTAATAACCTCACCCCTCCTTAGGAATCCTTGGCACTAATACTTAAATTGTTGATGTATTTGTTGAGATCTATACCCATAATAATTTTTTTTACATTTCATTTATTCGTTGATTTTATTTCAGCTAATTTCTTAAGGCTTCGATTTATTTTATTTTGTCTATGAATTTTATTTTTTCTTAGATTTAAACTTATTAATTGAAATAGAATACTAGATTCAAATATTGCAACTGATATATATCTGTTGCAATAGTCGGAACATTTGTTGTAAAATATAAAACATATTTGACATATGTTGCAACAGGTAGATAATCTATTAGAATTTATCAAACAGGTCTTCTCACTACTTCAATAAACAGACTGAGATAGAAACACCAACATAATACAACAAATGACCAACCTATTACAACAGATAAACTATATGTCAGAACAGGTAGAATATCTGTTACAGCTGATACAAGTACGGCCACGAGGATGGACGCATGTGAGATATATTAAACCTGAGACTTGGAGTGTACAAGTGAAGTGCAAAGGAAGGCCTAAATAGGCTCTAAAATAGTCCACAAACTACACTCCAAGGGTGCCCAAAGTGAAGGATTTGACTAAGGGGTCTTGTGGACATTTCACACTATTTTTGTAACCTACTATAAATAAAACATTTTAGGTCATTTAGTCTTATATTATTCATGATATTTGTAAGTTTTGTATGACTTTTGAAATACCAAGTCCTCTCTCCTTTGAGTCAAAAATCAAAACTAGGTTTCAACTTGAGTGTGGAATCACTCGTGTTGGATTCATGGCTTGGAACGTTGGATGCTTGAAGGATTGAGGTCCCTCTTGTGTCCACGAAGAGTGTAGGTGTTCTTATTACATGTTTCTAAGGGTTTAGGTGTTTAATACATAACCTAGTTCTTAGGTCTTGTAATAATATATGTCTCACTACCTATCTTTACATTTCTTGTACTCTTTGTTATTGTTCTAGTCAAAAACATGTATTTTTGTTTCCATTGTGTTATTTCTCATCTTGTTATCTTGTTAATCTCTTTGTTAGTTTGTGGTGGCTGGTTTGGTGTCAAATACGCCTTGTTTCTTGTATTCTTGTTGTATTTGTCGAATCCAAGAGTGGTCTTCAAATGGGTCCTTGGTTCTTGAACTAGTGGACTATTTTTGGAGTGTGTTTTCATGTGTTTCTTGTCTTTCTTGTATCAACAATGGATGAAGAATCTGTTGCATTATAAAAATTCAACTTTCATTGGACATAAAAAAATTGCCACTACATGTAAAAAAGTGAAAGCGAATTGAAATAAAAAAGGCGAAACCCATCGACAGTGTTTAGTTCAAACACCTAAAATAAAATAGGCATCAAGTAGACAATGTTCATTTTAAACACATAAAATAAAATAGGCACAAATGTGTCAGGTTGACACTTTTTGCTGACTTGGCGTCTGATTTTGCCCCCAATAGTCATTTTTTTCCCAATGTCTTATATATTCATCTTCTTCCTAAAATTTAATCCTAAATTCCCAAATCTCTTTTTTATCTATCCAAATTCTTCAAATTATTTGCATTTGGTCTTTCTTTTCTTTATCTTGTTTTATTTTTTCCAACTAAGCTTGACAATGTCGAGCGCATCTTCCACTATTTTTTATGATAATGATTTTCGATATTGTAAGTGCGGTCATGAAGCTCTATTGAAGACATTTTGGACTCAATAAAATCCAGGTCGTAGGTTTTTTACTTGTAAGATTTCAAAGGTAATTTTTTTTATTTAATTATTTGATTAATTATTGACTTGTAATTATTTTGTAATTTTATTCTTGTTTTTATAGAAATTAGGTGGGTGCGATTACTTTGATTGGTATGAAGAATGACACCCTTTATAAGCAAATCATGTAATCTGGAGTTTGTTAAAGAAAGTCAAGGATTCTGAAGAGAAACAAAATCGAGCAAGAAAAAAATACATTATCGTCGTTATTGCTACTGGTTTGGTAGTGTGGTGGTGTATTTGCTACTGGTTTGGTGTTGTCGAGTACATGGATATTCAAACGTAATTATTGCAAAATATCAAACAGATTTAGGCATATGTTGTAAAATTTAGGTCAGCTGTTGGAGATTATCAAACAGGTCCTCCCCCTGTTGCAACAGATTAGACTTAGATTAGATAGATCGGCAAAATGCAACAGATGACCAACCTATTGCAATAGATAAACTATCTACCAGAACAGATATAATATATTTTACAACAGATTGACAATCTATTGTATTATAAAAAACTCAACTTTCATTCACTAGAAAAAAAATATTGCCACTACATGTACATGTAATTTAAAGTAAAGTGAAGTGTGACTTGAAATAAAAAATTGTTATTTCATAGGCTCTTCTATATACACAGGCTCCAATCGTCCAGTTAGTACCCCATAAGCCAGAACCTCTTATAGGTTTGCCACAACGTTGTCGCACAGAAAGGTCGTTGGCTCGGTTATTTCTGTGCCAGTCAACAAACATTTTATGTGTGCAAGAGCGTGCGAGGCGCTCGCGTAACCGAATCATTTTTTGGAAGGATCATGCCCTTTTTTGTACATACAGCCTGATAATGTATGTTATTCACGCTAATAACTACAAAAATCCTCTCTGCCTCGGTCCAGATCTTACCGTGTGGATTTGTCCTATCCCCTCTAACATATTTTATCATTTATTCTTCCTCCAAGTCCAACATAAAAACTAAAAAATCAAGTCCCACGCCATACACTTCATAATTGAGTTGATCATACTTATCCTTAAGCTTCCTTTAGAACTCGAGGTCCATTATCCTATCGGCAATGTCATAAGCTTCCGGGTACGTTAATTGCCTTTACCCCATGAGGCAGAGAATTTTGTCAACATGTTGTGATATAAGAAGACAATTTTAAATAGGTTAGTAATTGTAAAGATGGTCCATCTATCGCATAGGGTTCTCTGAATCAATAATCTAATGCAACTTATGCAACAGATGGATAGTAAGTTGCAACAGAACCACTACTAGTTGCACTAGAATACCCAGCTGTTGCAACAGATGGGGTAGATTAGATTAGAAGGCTAGTTTATAAAAAGTAAACTTGCCTTGTCCTCGTAACACATACACATATCTGCCATAGTCTGGAAGTCTTGGGGGGGAAAGGGAGGCCTGGGGTAATCTGTTGCGCCTGACTTAGCATTGTTGGCCTATCGCAGATCCCTTTTCTCTTTGGCGCCAAGTTTTGCATATATGTCTACCTTCTTGAATGGCCCATGAACTTCAACAGTTTTTTGAGAGAGAGGACTTGCAATTATTTTTAATTTTCGATAGGAGAGTTCATCAGTTATTGCTCTTTTCTTCCTCTTAACCAACACTGTAAGAGTGTATCGCTCCCTCAAATTCTTGGATGGTATGACACCCCTCTTGGATTTGAATTCCTTGACAGCTTTAGTGATAGCCTCTATTTTTTAAAGAGTTTATCCTGGCTGTCCTTGCACTCTTCGCCTTCACAAACAGAACACAAGGGTGAAGAAGGGTGAGAGGGGCCTGTGTAAGGGTAAAAAGGGGTATTTTCAAACATATTTATTTTTTCTTGAGCATAAACATGCTCATTATCATGAGTGGTAGCAGCATCAGCATGCCTGCCGCCAACACCAACAACTCCACCAGAAGAAGCACCCGGATCTGCCTTAGTAGGTTGGTCATGAAGAGCCTCAACATTAGGCTGACCTTTCCTAACTGCTCTTCTTATGGCTGTTGCTCTAGCCAATTCCTTCCTTATTAACTCCACATTTGGGACTGCTATAGTATCAACATGACCTAGAGTAATATAAGAAGTCATCAATGACTCCTCCTCAGTAGGCCCGATCCATGGATGTACAACCTAGAAAAAAAGACAGATTTATTTAAATCATATAATATAATAATTTTCACAATTGGGTTAACATTTTAACAATCAACTTCTGCGACAGATTAACAATATGTTAAATCAGATTACCCATCTGTTCTATAGTTTACAGTAGATGGTTAAAATCCATTTTAATTGGGTTCAGAGATCTAGAGCAACACATGGATAATCTGATGTAAAATATCAATCATCTGTCATAATAGATTATCAATCTGTTCCACCAGTTGCACAAGACAGGTAATTTATTGGGTTACGTGTTATGAAATAGATTATCTGTATATGTATTAACAATATATTACATCAGATTGCATATTTATTGCATAATTTGCAGTAGATGGTTAATCTATTAGGAGTCGGGTTCAGAGAACCAAAGCAACATATGGGTAATCTGATGCAAGATATCAATCGTATGTCGCAACAAATTATCCATCTGTTACACCGATTGGCACAGGACGGGTAATTTGTCACAATAGATTTCCCATCTGGTACATCAGATATAACATCTGTTGCACCAGATATAACATCTTTTCAATATCTTTCATTGATTAAAATTATTTTACTTGAAGAAGACGTACTGCATCATCCAGAGGATTAAAGAGATCAAGCTCATTAATTTTGGTGTTGCTCTTTGCAGCCAACCACCTAAACATCCTTGGATGAGAAACCTCATTCGGGTAATTCATTACCTACTTTCGGAGGGGAGGAATGGCTTCAAATGCCCAAGCCTAAAAAATATAAACAGGAAGCAAGCAAAAAAGTCATCATAACTAACTATATTCAATATAACTTAATGGATGAGTTAAAATAGTGATTAATTTTACCATGAAAGCCCAAGAAAGCCATATAATATAGTCGTCCCTGAGGATAGCTTTGTCAGTAAATATTAGACAGTCAAGTAGAAGCTGTCATATCGCCAGGGATAATTATTGAATTTATCAAAATCCTCAGCACGTGCCAACAAATCATCTTCTATGACCTTACTGGCGTCTCTTGCCAATATAACCAAATGGGCCAACCAAACTAAACACAATTTCTCCCTGTACTACTTTGGAATGGTTTTATCCATGAGATCTGTCAACAAATCCAATGCTTTGTAGCCACGTTGAGCAATGTCAAACAACCCATCTATTTTTTCATTGTATTTTCTTGCCTTGGATCTTTTGCGGGGTGTTCCCTTGGCAATAGGTGGTTCTTCTGAACGATGGCATCTCAAGCCCGTCACTATGGCAAACTCTTGCAAGTCAAAATAAATTGGCATGCCACAGTAGTTAATTTATATTTCATCCATCTTTTTGTTGGCCCCTCCTTCGGATCTTCATCATCCCTCATGTACTTGATCCTGCGCTTGAGAAGACCATATACCATCCTCATTGCGAAATGGGCAGGGGCGTCCTCAGCCAGCTCAAAAAAGCATCTAAAGCAGATCTTCTTAAAAAGTCCATCTATGTTTTCGTCCTTCATAATTTTCCTAAAACAAATAAATTTTCTCCCCATTTGACATTTAAGTACAATTCCACCAGTTAGTTCTTCTTTTGCATTTTTGTCATTTATCGACATCGCAACTTGAAACTTGTCAATACTAAAAGTTTTGACAAGATCCTACTGGGATGTCGATATTAATTCACGCCCCATTGGTGATCCATTATTATCATGTTGATTATCATTTCCTTTCTCTTTCTCTTTCTCACTCTCTAATTCCTCCTCTTTATCACTTTTATTTTTTCATAACCATCTACAGACCCTTCTCCACCTCTCTCAATGTTGTTTTCATATCTCTCCCAGCTTTACTTTGTTTCCCTGACTGAGATTGTTCAGGAAGCTCCTCCGAATCCCTCTGTACTGTAGCTTTTTTGGGGGGGTAGTCAGACGTTGATCCATTTTCACTTTCTTTTCTTTTAGGAGACATGTTGTACCTACAAATTAACAGAAAAACAAAAATTACATTACAATTGATGTAGGCATAAATTTTAAAAAATACATTACAAAGACCACTAATAACGACACACCAACAGCCACCACCATCACAAATACTACCAACCAATGCCACAAATACCACGAATATTGACACCACCGATAACCACCAAAAATACCACAAACCAATGCCACTATAAACACCACCCACTAATGCCACCACCAGTGCCACCATGATGACGACGACGACGACCACCACCTCCACCATAAACACCGTAAACACCATCTAATAATACCACGTTAGTCAATGAAATACTGTGATAGAAACTAGGAGTTTCTCGAGTTCTTCCTATGATTTTACCATCAAAACTCAAAATTGTAAACCCATTCTCGAAGATAATACAACTAAAAATTTTCTTTTTCATCATTAACTTAAAAGTCCTTATTTTTTAGAAAAAAATAACAAATATAGAACTCTTCTCGAACTCTATTACATATGAAGACAGAGAAAATAACTAATACAAGCAAGAATAAAGTCGAAAATAACACCTATGTTGTCAGAAATAAGAAGAAAATTGATCTGCTGTGATGGGTAGAGCAATTTGTTGAGTAGTTGTAGTTGTTGTCTATACTGTATAATTGAGTGAGAAAGCGAAAAAAGCGAGAACTCGAGATTTGAAATGATGAAATATTTTTCTCGCAAATGAATATGGGTTGATTTGTATTTTGGAAAAGAATGACAAGTTTTGAAAATGTTAATTTGGTTCGAAGTTAATTTTTTTTAAAATTATAAAATATATGCATAATTTTTAACGCTCTCATCATGCCATTGCCAAAAGACTCAATTTAAGTTGTAGTTGACTCTATGAACTCACCCACCCCTGATCCTAGATTAATCAATTTAGGTATATGAACATAATTGAAATTGTATAAAAATAAATGTTCAACCTATTGCATCAGATACTCATCTGTTTCAAATTATCAAACAAATTAAGTAATCATTTGCGACAAATTACCCATCTGTTGTAAATTATCAAATAAATTGTCACATATCGCAACAGATTACCCATCTATTGTAAATTATCAAATAGGGGCTGCCATCTGTTGTAGTTGACCCTATGAAAACTCACCCCTAGTTTAAGTTTAATTAATTAAGGTATTGGTATAACATATGAGGTGGTAAGAATCGGTTCAACTCAGAGTGATCGATCGACGACTCTGGTCAGGAGAAACGCAATATTATCTCATCATTCAATTGCCAAAAGACTCAATTAAAGTTGTAGTTGACCCTATGAGAACTCACCCCTGGTCCTAGATTAATCAATTTAAGGTATTGGTCTAACATATGAGGTAGTAAAAATCGGTTCAGCTCAGAGTGATCGATCGATGACTTTGGTTGGGAGGAACGCAATGTCATCTCATCATTCAATTACCAAAAGACTCAATTGAAGTTGTAGTTGACCATATGAGAACTCACCCCTAGTCCTAGATTAATCAATTAGGGTATTGTTCTAATATATGAAGTGGTAAGAATCGGTCCATCTCAGAGTGATCGATCGATGACTCTAGTCGGGAGGAACACAATATCATCTCATCATTTAATTACCAAAAAACTCAATTGAAGTTATAGTTGAACCTATGATAACTCACCCCTGGTACTAGATTAATTAGTTAGGGTATTGGTCTAATATATGAGGTGGTAAGAATCATTTCATCTCAGAGTGATCGATCGACGACTTTGGTCGGGAAGAACGCAATACCATCTCATAATTCAATTGCCAAAAGACTCAATTGAAGTTGTAGTTGACCCTATGAGAACCCACCTCTGGTCCTAGATTAATCAATTTAAGGTATTGGTCTAACATATGAGGTAGTAAGAATTGGTTCATCTCAGAGTGATCGATCAACAACTCTGGTCGGGAGGAACGCAATACCTTCTCATTATTAAATTGCCAAATGACTCTATTAAAGTTGTATTTGACCCTATGAGAACTCACCCCTAGTCCTAGATTAATCAATTAGGGTATTGGTCTAACATATGAGGTGGTAAGAATTGGTTCAGCTCAAAGTGATCGATCGATGACTCTGGTCGGGAGAAACGTAATGCCATCTCATCATTCAATTGCCAAAAAACTCAATTGAAGTTCTAGTGGACCCTATGACAACTCACCTCTAGTCCTAGATTAATCAATTAAGGTATTGGTCTAACATATGAGGTAGTAAGAATCGGTTCAGCTTAGAGTGATCGATCGACGACTCTAGTCAGAAGGAACGCAATACCGTCTTATCATCAATTACCAAATGACTCAATTGAAGTTGTAGTTGATCCTATGAGAACTCACCCCTGATCCTAGATTAATCAATTAGGTGTCGTTTGGTAGAGTGTATAAGAACAATGCAAAATATAGTGTATTCGTAATGCTTGCATTAGTAGTACTTGTATTATTTATGCTTGTATTAGTTATGCATGTATTATTTCTTATACATTGCTTGGTTTGATGTATAAGGAATAATACAACTTACATAATTTCTATAAAAGAAATTTTTGTTAACAAAAATAACCTTCTTTGATTTGGTACACTTTTTTGCAACAAAGTTCTTCTATTATTTCAAACATAATTAATATTGTTGAACTATTATATAGAGGTTTAGGATTAATTGCAAGACCTTCGTCTTTGGACAAAAATGTTATGCTGATGGATTAACATAGTCGAAACAAAATAAAATACAAGACGTAAAATTAAGAATTAGTCTCAATTTTTTTAAAAATCTTTTTAAAGACTCTCGAAGCAAAGCAAAAATATGTTATAGTTATTTAAATCAACCATTCATTGTTGTAAATTCAGATAGTGGGAAAATAAATTGTGAAATATTTTAAAAAGATTCACTAGTGCAAATTAAAATGGCAAAAAAAGGAATGGTGAAATATTTTGAGAGGAAAATTGAGGGGTATTAAGGTCATTAATAAGTTAATGCATGTGTTTAAAGTCTTTGTATTACTAATACATAGGAAATAAAGCGTATTTACTAATACATACTTCAATACACAATAGACTGTATAACTAATGCTTGCATTAGTTATACATAGGCAAAAAGTCATACCAAACAAGGTAGCAATACACATTAACTAATGCATTATATTTTATAATACACTCTACCAAACGACCCCTAAAAGTATTAGTCTAAAATGTGAAATCAATTAAAATTGTATAAAAATAAATGTTCAACCTGTTGTAACAGATGTATTTTCTGTTGGAATTAATCAAACAGATTAAGTCATCTGTTGCAACATATTACGCATCTGTTGTGATGGATGACCGAGCTTTGAAAATTTTTCAAAAAGAAATTGTTATCTGTTGCACTTAGATATTTTAAGACCTTTTTTTAAAAACAATTTAGGTATTTCCTGTCCATAAAAAAAAGTTAAAATACTAAGGCGGTAAAAAATATTACTTGGATAACTCAAAAATCTCCTAAGTGAGTAGTCTTATCTGGTCTTTTCAATGTCACCATCTCCTCGTGCCCCTCAAAAGTCAAAAGTTATAAATGAATATTTAAAACCCATATCTAGAAGAATACTCTCTCATCCATCCATAACATAAGTAAGACTCAAGACAACTAAACTCATCTATCATTTTTTCTTCTTTATTCTCAATTCTCTTTCTTTCCTTTTTGTCTCTTTTTTCTCTCTTCTTTCGGATGAGGATCCTTTTAAATATGAACCGATCAATATCTTTTCTCGACTGAACTGGATGTATCACCCTTTGCTTTTTTCACATTGCGGGTATGGTTCACTATTGCTCTTTTTATCTCGTTTTCTTCTTTGTATGTCATTTAAATTAAATATTTACATCTATTGTTATTGATGATTTACCCATTACCAGTTTTCTATTTTTTGAGAAAATTGAAAGAAAGATATTTTTTAAGTCTTGAATGAATGAACCGTTGTTTTTACATCTGTTGCAAAATGCCTCATCGGTTGAACAGATGGGTAATTTGTTGCATCAAATTGGTCATCTGCTGATTCACTCAATTTTATGCTACTCTAATGTACAGACGGAGAAACTATTTGAAGAAATACAACTAGTAGCAATGCTGGTTTGATTTATTCCAACAGATGACCCATCTATTATAACATGTCATCTATCTGTTGCAACAGATGCCTCATCGGTTGAGCAGATGGGCAATCTGTTGATTTCTCAATTTTGTGTTACCCTTTTGTAGTGTTCTTTTTCTCTTCTCTTATTTGACATCAAATGTATTTCTCTTGTTTGTAGATAAAAGAAAGTGAAGCTGGATATATTTTTGCCCGACTAGCATTAAAGGCTAGAGTAAAGATGGGTTTGGAGGAATAAGCTGCTTGCAGATGGAACCACTTTATATGTGGGAGGTATGTATTACTGATCAACCTATCATGAAAATACACATCCAGTATAATAATTTTGTGAATGTTTGTTCTTTATCTATTAGGCGTTAATTCTTCAAACAAGATATAACATTTTACAATTAAGATTGTTAGGTTCGAACTGGTAAGGTTGAGGGACCAAGTAGGTGGTGTCGATACCTTGTTATAATTTAATGACCGTTTATGATCATGTTTTGGTGTCAAGTTTGGGGAAGGGTTCAAGTTTTTGGCGGTAGTATAAATATCTAATAGTGATTGGATTGGTTTTAATGGCTCAATGGACCTCTTGAAAGGCCTCTGAAGCCTCACACTGTAGCAAACATCGATGGAACCAATAGAAATTCCCTTGGTCTAAATTTATATGGATGGGTTGCTGAAGGAGACTATTATACAGTAGTAGGTGCTTGGAAGAATATCTGTAAGGGAATGGGGAGGTTGAGAAAACCATATATCATCTCAGACCTTATTTAAGAGGAAACACAGGGTAAGAAGGAAAGTGTAGCAAAATTGGCTGATGAAATTGACATGAAAAATAAAAAAACTGGATAAGCTGCGAATGTGAAAGTATATCCAAAAATAAAAATCCATCAGTCGTTGAAGTAAAAGAAGAATGGTCAACAAGACTGAAGCTGGAACTTTGCTAGAGAATGCAACTAGTTAGCGTGGCCTCAATGAGACTCTTAGGAGCAAAATGGTTCGGTAATGATGGATGGGACATAACTCAAACTGCTCAACATGATCAACATCCTTCTCTTTTGATTTTTCTTTTAAAAAACAAAAAAAATGAAAGTTAATGTATTCTTTGTTAAATTTTTTCAAATTTACCTTATTTTTGTCACAAACTTTGATTTTGTATTTTTGGCTTGGTGTTGCTGAGGTATAAGGTTACACTATTTGATATGTTTTCACCTGATAGTTTGATGGATCATTTTGACTTTTACTCGTTTGGTCAAGTAAACAATGAAGTCATAACCCAACTAGTTTAAACTCTAGTGGTTAGGAAATTACTAAACAATCGGTTGATTTTGCATTTCAACCATATACATGGTCATGAAATCAGAGATCACTTTAACTTCTTAATAGGACATGAAATTTTTTTAGTAAATTCTTATATTGAATTATGTAAATGTGAGCTGACAGGGCTGGCTGGTTGTTTGGAGACACTATGTAATCGGTACTTATACTTATACTTACAGTGCAACAATATCTCTGCTTCTTGTGTGCATCCCGATTAGTATCTTCTGGCTCTTCATGACCAAGATGCTCATTTTAATGGGGCAAGACCCTGTAGTTTTGGTTGAATCTTCTAAGTACTCTATTTGGCTTATCCCTGCACTATTTGGAGGTATAATTTTTAGGCCCCTATTCAGACATTTGTTGATTCAAAGTTTGGTTCTGCCAATGCTCTTATGTGCCTTTTTGGTTATATGCATTATTGCCTCTAGTTTTTTAGTGTGGACTTATGTAGCATTGGTTGTGTTTTACATCATTCAATTGAATTCTTGTGAGAGGACTCAAACTCCTGTGTATAGAGATGCCTTCCTTGCAAATAGACAATTCTTTTGTTATGCAACTCCATCTGCTTTAATTGTTTGGTGAGTAGTGCTGCTTTTGTTGTTAAAAAATCTATTCGTCTTTCACATTTTATTAACTTTTCTTGATCTGCTTTTGTGAAATGAAAATCATCATAGCCTTAAATGGTGGTCATTTGAGGTGCTTATTTTTCTGTCTGGCGTTTTACCAAATCCAAAACTTGAAACATCAGTACCCTCAATATGGTATATATGTATGCATCAGTTCATAATAAGCTATTTCATGCCCAATTCATGGTCTATGTGTAGTACTGATCCTCATACTTTTATTTTGTTTCTCCTTATATTAATTTGAACTTTTTGTCTTATTTAACTCTTACTTATTGTTTCCCTCATTGTGATGAAAACTTTGCAAGCGATACACCAAGAATATGATGACTTCATTAAAGAGCTCATGAGTAAATTTCCACATGAAAAAAGGGGATTATCAAATTTTATAGTGAATGCTGGAAGGTTTGTCTTCATTAAGGTGTCTTCAATATGCTTTAAAGTTTAGCCTTTAATTTAGACTCAAATATTTTGTTGAATATGGATAAGCAGATCTTTAGTTCTCTCAATTTTTTGGAACTTATATCTTTGGAGGAGCCCATCTACCATTTTTGCCAGTTTTTTAAGAAGCCCCTTGAATGCTTGATTCTTGGTAATTAATTTTTCTTCGCCCTTTAACTTCAAATAATGTATTTATTTATCTGTGCTTTCAGTCCTAATGCTAGAAATAGGTAAAAAGGTGTATCTTAGTGCTCTATGCCCCCACTATGTTAACTTAGTTTTCTGTCCTTTTCATTTTATTAGTAGACAAATTTACACTTAATAGAGTAGTCCAGAGAAATGTTATAACTCACATGATATCTATAGTCTATATTGTTTGGTTTCTTTTATGGATACATATAGTTTATTCTTATTAGAGTGTGAACTTGTATATCAAATTGCTAACTTGTAGGGCATTTGAAGAATCCACAAAATGTGCCAAATGACCTTTTTTTGACAGTCAAGAAATTCATAACCAAAAGATTGTGTAATTTTCCATCTTTCTCATCTAAAGTCAGATATTAATTGCCATTTGCACGATCTTGATTCAATAATACAAAGAACACATTGACTTAGATCCTAACAAAATTTCCACTAACAATGCTGTAAATCAATTTGCTGAAGAATTGGCTAAAGCTTGGAATGAATATGGTGATCCAAGGTTATTTTGATTTGGAAGGCATTTTATTTAATCCTAGAACGAGTAAGGTCTTTGAAGTTGTGCTAACTTAAATACATATTGCATTGGGGTAAATGCATTCTAAACAAAGTTAATGAACTCCTTATTCTAAGGCATTACATTTTCCTTGTAAGTGAAACAGAAGCTATTTTTTTTAGAACCAATTGAAATGGAACTGTTTGGACGCCTAACTCAGGGTAATGTGCCCTGATACTTATCATTGAATAGTTAGAAGGCAGTCTATCGTTATTTTAGTTAGTCTTGTGGATATCTACTTAGCTGCCAAATCTTTTGAAAGCATCTCTAATGCGTGAACACACGTTTTTTAGTAGAGGCAGAGTTTATTTATAGTTACTGTTGAAATTTGAGATTATGGAAGTGGCCCAAATAGAGAGATCGTCCATTTACTATTGCATCTCGTTGGATCTCCAGTTCTCCAATTAGGTATACACTTCCCAGTCACCTATGGTCCTTGCTTGATCTGTTTTATGCGCTTTATTGTAGAAGTGGAAAGCTAGGCTGCTAATGGAGCAGTCACATGCAGTCAAGTGCCCTTCAATTTCCTATCATTTAGCTGGCACCAAGAAGATTCAGCAAGAGCTTACGAATCCGAATGTACTAGAAAGGTAAGAGATTAACTCAAGTTGCGTCTCATGTGATTTAGTAATCAGTAAGCTTAGTGTCTTGAGAAGCTCAAAAATTGTGTATAAAAGGATCATAAATTTGAGACTGGATAATTGTTTAGACTATGCCCTCTTTCACACTATAACAGGGTTATGGTAAGGAAAAACTTAATGCATTTAGCGTGTTATAAACTGATTGTGATGAATTTTGCAATTTTGTTGTTCTCCATCACAGTGAAGCAAAAAGAAAGTAAAAGATAAAATGCCTGAGTTAACAACATATAAACACCTAGACAGTTTGAAGTAGAATATTTTGAATAATTTGTAAGTTGAGTGTTATGAATAAAATTATGCAGTCATTGAGAAATTAACTTCTTCTAATACTATTTTATGTGATTTGTTAAACTTCCATCCTTGTCTATGAGCAGGTTTCTGGAAAACAAAGATGACATTGCCAAATTACAGAAACGATTTGCAGGGTTGTGGATCTTGGATGAATCCGACACTGCTAAGGATGCTATTGAGAGGCCCAAATTGTATGTTATGAAACCACAACAAGAATGAGAAGGTCCTGCTCATGAAATTGGTTTTGTCAATAGTGCAATTACACATTAAAATCCCTACTAGTAGGGCAATTTTGGATTATGAGATTATTAATGTGATTTAGTTTTGTGATGTGTATATATTGTGTTATAATTTATTATGTATGTAAATAAAAATTTACATTAATACGAGTAACTATTTATATAAATCATTTCAATTTAATAATATGTGGCAACAATCGTTGCTATAGATCAATAAATCGTTGTAATAGGTAGTCAAAACATCACAAAAGTCCAATAAAACTGTTGCAATAGTTTAATGAAATAGTTGTAATAGTTACTCAAAAAGCGTTGCAACAAAATAACAAATCCTTCGCAATAGATGTTGTTGCAACGGTGTAATGTCGTTGCAATAGAGTCTATTGTAACGGTTAGTAGCCATTGTAATAGATGAAAAGAGACATCCCAATAAGTCAAAAAATAATTGTTAGTATAGATTCACCTATGGAGATGGTTTCCTCCAACCATCGCATAAACCGTTGCCATAAATCTATTGCAACGTCCACATATAGGATGTTTGATGAACTGTTATAGTAGAGCTATGGCAATGATTTTATTGTCTATTGCAATGGTTTTGCAACCGTCACCATAGGGGTAATTTCTAGTAGTGTGTGAAGAAGAATGTACTTGTGGGCTATAGTTAATTTAAATAAAGAATTTAGGTTTATTTCTCTATATGATAGACTAGCATATTATGCGTGACATATCATTGGTGGTACATAATTCTTGTTAGACACTAAATTTGAACTTTAGATGTTAATTGTGGTGATAATAATGTTAGCTAAAGGATTGTGATGTAAGATTTGTAGGAGTGAATTAGTAGGATTGATATAATTTATGAAAGAGCTTAGGTTGATGGCATATGATATTGGAGTGGGTAATGGTGATATATGCATGAGGTCTAGTGTTAAAGTAGAAATGTTGGCTAAATCATTAGATGGATAAGAGCCTTAAGTTATAAGAATAAAGTGTATTCGGTCTTCAGTTATAAGTGCCATGTGTACCAAGTTCTGGCTCTTGAATTTCTTACTATGGAGAAGTCTCGGGAGTTTTTATATGGTGTTCTTTAGAGCTAAATTAAGGGATATAGAGATAGAAGCTATGAGCCTTTGGTATAGTTGTAAGAATTTTGTTAAGTTGCGAGGTTATGCAATTAGGGGATAGTTTTGTTAAGTTGCGAAGTTATGCAATTAGAGGATAATGTTGGTATACTAAGGAGTGAAGAATGGGCATCTCAAGTCCAACCAGGACCGGAGACCACCCCCGATACCCAACCCAACAATCCATCATATACCTTGAGTTGTATGAATTCCAAATACATAACAAGATAGTGTGTAATTGTACAAATTCAGACTCTGGGAATTTTTATGACCGAGACTGACCCAAAGGAGACCAACCATCCCAAACTCAACCGATAACCATAACCAAACCAAAACCATAAGCCAAAACCAGAACAATAATTAAGTTCCTGTGCATAACATAATATAAAAAGATAGAACAGTGAGAAATTTAGTCAACTGGTATCAGCTCCATACAAAAGCCAATACTAAGGCTGACACCACTACCGATCCCACCCATGCCAACCCATAGTAGCTCCACAAAATCCTATAATCAAAAGAAAACCAATATCAGGTTGGGACATTCCCATATTATAGTTAAAACAGATATCCATAAATAAACCAATGTGTGCGAAAACATCTAAGAACATCAAATGGAGCCTTCTAAAATATAGAAGATTACCACTTCAATCCAGTAGCTGATCCCGAATCTGAGCACTAAGCAGGATGAGTAGAATAATCGATCCTTGCATTGCGTGAGGATATAGCCGCCCGAGGATGGGTTAGCGAGTGAACGCTAGCAAGTACTCAAGATAAGGATACAATAATGACATCCAATAAAACCAAGTAAACTAACCATATTCATAAAAACCATACATATATATATATATATATATATATATAACCAGTCCAAGAAAGAAAACTGGGTTTAGCATGCTATTAAAATCTTTAACTTGGGTATGTGTAGCTTAACCTTCCTAGATCCACCCACGGGCAATATGGGTCCAATGTTACCCCCTGAACGAGCCCCGATGCGTGTAGCCACATAAACTGGAGATACTATAAGAGTAGGGTATTCCCGAGTACCCTTCGCTCTCTATGATACATATGTACAGTGTACTTAGAGGATTTCCATGTACCTCCTAGTATCATATATGGTTGCTATGAACAACCCTTCATGTCGGAAAACATTAGTTTCTTGTTCCATCCATTGGACTTGAACCTTCATAATTAGCTATCATACCCCGCCATTATTGGCCAATTAAAACCATTTCCAACCAACCAAACCATTATTCCATTATTATTAACCAAGGCTATGAGTAGTGGTATCGTCATATAAACTATAGCTTGCAACCAATGAACTTAGCCAACCTTTTTATGTAAAGGGATTTCCATATGCCCATAGATTGAATTATCGAGTTAACTTGGGAGAATCTCGTGTACCCCACAAGTGCTCCATTATTACTTTTGCCTGGGGGAATCCCATGTACCCCACACATTGTTCATTTAACCATTACTGTGACCACCATCCCATTCCATTTAACCATTCCAAACCATTTAAACCATCTATACCATTTAGGGTTCCATTACCAAACCATACTATGCAATATTTCCATAAAAAGTCCAATAGTATAGTAAAAGCATTATCATAGGCATTTTATCAAACATGTTAGGGACATAGTGTTTCCAAAACAAATTCCAATTACCAATTAACCATTCATATGCAACCAATTGTCCAAACCATCATTAAAGCATCTGAAAACATAATTAAAACATGGGAAAACCATGACCAAGTATTTAATATCAAAACCCCAACACATATTTGAAAACCCCAAATTATATAATAATCATGCCATGAAAATATTGTACAAATCATGCCTTTAGTTGGAACTAACAATGAGGGAGAAGTATCTTACCTTAGATTATGAAGATGATGGAGAGAAATCACTCAAACAAGCCCCAAATTACTCCTCTAGATGAAACCCCAGCCTTACTTTGCCCAAGAGCCTTAGAGAGAATTAAAGAGTATTTCTAAGTGTTTTAGATTAGAATAATAGGGAAAATGACCTCCCTAATGTGATATAAGTCATGGGTCATAATAGGTTAAGAGGGGAAATGTCCAGCTTACCCCCAACTTAAATGCATAAAATCTCCGTGGGAGGGTACGACTCAACCATACCAGCCATACCCTCCAATACGAGTGATACCCACAACTCATACCCTAGACCTCTTTTAACCCCCTTCCTAATTAACATACAAATATCGAATACAAACCCGTATCCAAGGATACGACTAGTACCCTTAACCTGTACCTATAATAGAACAAGGAGTAGTTGACATAGTACTACTTACGAATGGGACAATACGACTCGTACCCTATCACACGACCCATGGTGAGCCACTTGTACTAAGATCCAAGTTACTTTACTAAGTCTAAGATTAAGTGAAGGAAACCCTAAACCATAAGACCCATATCCAACCATAAGAGTCATACCTTTCAAATCATACCAATTCTAGAACCCAATCCAACCCACCAACCAACACTAATTAGTGTATGACCAAACCTTACAATCCTACCCCAGGATACGTCCTATACCTCCTAGTCATATCTTGACCAACAACATGAAATTCGGGAAATTTTTCTAAGGATCCCAAAACGTATGGTGTTTCAATCTCCCCCACTAGGATCATTCGGCCCGGCATGAAAGAAAATGTAGGTCAAACACAATCACAATTAATTTTCATTATAAACTATCAATCCAACCTTTAACAAAATTAGAAAATAAGGATGTGATCAAGAATACATACCTTCCGCATGAATATCCAAAGAAAAAAAATAAATGCGGATATTTGGACTTAATGTTCGCTTTTGTTTCCCATGTAGCCTCTTCCACCTTGTGAATGTGCCATAGAACCTTAAGTAGAGGACACATCCTTTGTACGTAACCTACGAACCTACCGATCTAATATCTCAATCGCGACCTCTTCATAAGACAGAGAATCTGAGATATCCAATCCTTACAGAGGAACCACCGTGGAAGGATCACTAAGAAACTTTCTTAACATAGAGATATGAAATACCGGATGAATGGAGCTCAAACATGAAGGCAACTCCAATTCATATACCACGTTACCAACCCTTCGCAAAACTAAATAAGGACTAATATACCAGCAACTGAGCTTTCCTTTTTTCCAAAACCGCATTACCCCCTTCATGGGAGTTACCCTTAGGAACACACTATCCCAACCTCAAACTCCAAGTCTCTACGCCTTACATCTGCATAGGACTTTTGGTGACTTTAGGAACCCTTAAGAATATCTCAAATCACCATTACCTTTTCCATAGCCTGATAAACCAAATATGGACCACACATATCCGCCTTATAAAGATCGAACCACCCCAACCGAGATCTACACCACCTACCATATAATACCACAAAAGGGGCCATTCCAATACTAGAATGATAACTATTGTTGTAAGAAAACTCTATCAAAGGTAGATGCTCATCCTAATTACCTCCATAATAGGTCATATATACACGAAGCATGTCCTCTAATATCTAAATAGTCCTCTATTCTTGCCTATCCATCTGTGGATGATAAAATAGTACTCAGACTCACCTTAGTACCTAACCCATTTTGAATAGACCGCAAAAAATAAGATAAAAACTGTGTACCATGATTAGTGATAATCAAAATAGGTATCTCATGTAGCGTAACAATCATATTAAGATACAAACTCGCACGGTCCTTAGCCAAAAAATTAGTCTGCACCGCCAAGAAGTGAGCGAACTTGGTTATCCTATCCACGATGACCAAAATAGAATCAAATAGATTCTCAAATCGATGAAGACCAGTAATGAAATCCATATTGATTACTTCCCATTTCCATTCTGGAAACTCCATTTCTTGATACAACAAACCAGTCCTCATGTGTTCAACTTTGACTTCTTGGCACACCATGCATTTGATCATAAAATTAGCCCATCCCAGTTCATACCACTCCACTAATACATCTCCTTAAGATTATGAAATATTTTTGTTGAAGTGGGATGAATAACATAGCATGATTCATGCGCCTCATTCAAAACCCTCTGTCACAAACCATCGACGTTAGGAACATATACCGCCCTTGGTACCTCAACGTACAGTCATGGCTGATCTAGAATTCCATCACCTTTTCCCCACCAACATCAGTCTTAATTTTTATCAAGATAGGATCTAGCGTTTGTTTCTCCTTGATCTACGCACTAATAGATGAACGAATCACTTCTTGTACAATTACACCACCAATATTGGAGTCCAAGAAAAGAACTCTAAGATTAGATAAGTGGTGAATATCCTTCACCAATTCCCTGCTCTCCTTTTCCATGTTAGCCAAACGTTCTATAGATAACCTACTAAGAGCATCAACAACTAAGTTAGCTTTACCTGGGTGGTAGTGAAAACTCATATCATAGTCCTTGAGAAGCTCCAACCATCTCCTCTGCCTAAGATTTATCTTCTTCTGAGTGAACACATATTGTAGACTCTTATGATCAGAAAAGATGCGCATGTGGACTCCATATAAATAATGCCATTAAATTTTCAAAGAAAAAATCACAGCTAAAAGGCCCAAATCATGAGTAAGATAATTATTCTCATATACCTTCAACTGCCTGGAAGCATAAGTTGTTACCTTAAAATATTGCATCAAAACACAACCAAGTCCCACCTGAGACGTATCACAATAAACCACAAACCCCTCATTACCTTCAGGCAATGCCAAAATTAGAGCCAAATTTAGCTTATCCTTCAGCTTCTAAAAATCTCTTCACACGCATCCGACCAAGAAAACTTTACCTTTGTCTAAGTCAACTAAGTCAATGAGGCCCCTATCATTGAGAAACTTTCCACGGACCACCTATAATACCCAACCAAACTCAAGAAGCTCCGAATATCAATTGGTGTCATGGATCTAGGCCACCTTTTAACCGCAGCCACCTTTTGCGGATCCGCCATGATTGCCTCACTAGAAATAATATGACCAAAAAAAGTCAGCATTCAACTAGAACTCACAGTTGGAGAATTTTGTATACAACTACTGCTCTTGCAAGTTCTGCAACACCATACAAACCAGATTAACTTGATCCGCCTCACTCTTAGAATACACCAAGATGTAATCAATGAACACAATGACAAAAAGATCTAGAAATTGCCGGAAAACCCTATTCATCAAATCCATAAATTCTGCCAGGGCATTAGTCAGACCGAATGACATAACTTGGAACTCAAAATTCCCATACCGAGTATGAAAAGTTGTCTAAGGGATATCCTTCTCCATAATCTTAAGTTGATTATACCCAGACCAAAGATCTATCTTAGATAAGAATTTGGCACCTTTCAACTGATAAAACAAGTTATCTATCCTTAGAAGAAGATACTAGCTCTTAATTGTTACCTTATTTAATTGCCTATAGTCAATGCACATCCGAAGGGAACCATTATTCTTATGCACAAATAAAACTAGTGCACCCCACGTGGATATACTAGGATAGATAAAACCCTTACCGAAAAGATCTTTAAGTTGCTCCTTAAATTCCTACAACTCATCAAAAGTCATTCTACAAGGAGGAATAGATATTAGACGAGTGCCCAGAACTAAATCAATACCAAACACAATATCCCTATCTAGAGGAACACCAGGAAGATCATCCGAACAAAACATCAGAAAACTCATTCACCACTTTAACCGAATGAAAAAAAGGACCTTCCGAGTTAGAATCCTTATCCCAGACCAAATGATATAGACACCTTTTAAGGATTAACCTCTAAGCTCTAAGATAAGAAATAAACCTCTCCCTAGGAGCTAGGGAACCACCCTCCTACTCAATAACTGGTTCACTAGGGAACCTAAAGATAACCTTACGAGTTTGGCAATCTAAGGACACATAAAAGATTGTAACCAATCCATCCTCGGAATAATATCAAAATCTATCATATAAAGTTTAAACGAATCCACAAAAGTCTGCCTACTACTAACATATACCACAAACCCCTTATAGACTCTTTTAGTAACCACAGAGTCTCCTACCAGTTTAGAAAAATAAAAAGGATCTAAAATAACCTACGGATCAAAACCAAAATACATAGCCATAAATGGGGTCACATAAGAGAGAGTGGACCCTAGATCAAGCAAGCAATGCACATAATGAGAAAAGAGTTGTAACATACAAGTCATGACATCAGGTGATTCCTTAGATTCTAGCTGAGTAGAAAGAGTATATAACCTATTTTGACTTGCAACGGTACTATAAGTAGAAAAAGATACAGAAGTAGCACCCTTTGGTGAAGGAATAGAAGATAAAGCAACTGAAGTCTAACTCTCTCATGAAACACCCTTACCAACTGGATAGTTTCTAATCATATGGCCTAGCTTGGCATACTTGAAATACCTTTCCCTACCCTCATCACAAAAACCCCTATGCAACCTACCACAGAACCGATAAAAAGGACATATAAGGCCGACTAAGCCCCACTTGCCTAAGATTGGGCACTCTGATCCCAGAAATAATCGCTACCGTACTAACACTTTTCTCCTAAAGGCTTCAGGTAAAGAGCACTAGTTGTAGCAAAGGAATCAGAACTCCCCCACTTCTTCTTTGGCCACTTATCGCTATCCTGACTACCTTATTATTACCCACCACTTTTTCAGAAAATCTAAACTTCTTACCTTATTTTTCTATAAATTTAGATTGCTTTCTGTTTTCTTATTACATATGTTACATATGAACCACCAACCTAGACATATCTATATCCTTAATCAGCAATGCAGTTTTGCTTTCAAGGATCAAATCTTAAGACAATATAAAAGTGAACATGCTCGTCCTTGCCCTTATATTAGACACAAATTTCAGAGCATACCAGATATAACCCACCCTGAGGCCTTGTCATAATTGGCATCCCAATCCAACTAGGACCTGAGACCACCACCATTACCAAACCCAACCTCCAGCCGCCTGTCTTAAGTTTGCTGAATTCCGAGCATATAACAAGATAATGTACAAATCATATAAAGACTCTGGGATAGATCACAATTGTAACCGACCCAATCGAGTCCAACCATCCCATATCAATAATCTAACCATACCAAAACAAAGGCCATAAATTAGGCCATAACATAGGATGTTCCAAAACAAGTTATACTCAATCACAAAATGAAAAAGGATGGAACATCCAAACATATCATTGAATGAAGTCATCCCTTTAGCTTATTCTAATTCCAAGGCCGACACCAATACCGATTCCACCAATACCAATCCATAGAAGTACCATAAAGACTCTAACCAAAAGAGTAATGAAATCCTATTGGGACATGCCCCCAACCATAGCCAAAATCAATATCCAAAATAAAGTCAAAGTATTTATAAATATCCATAACCTGAAATGATTCCTTCCAAAAGGATGAAAGCTCACCACTTCAGTCCAAATGATGTCCCCAAGTCAATCACTATATAGGAGGAGTAGAATGGTTGATTCCTTCATACTATGGTGTAACGCCCTAATTTTCTAAATCAGAATGCTATATGGCGCTTATGATCTCGAGGGAGCAAAAGATAACTCATGACTGGTATCTGTACCTGTATACTGCAATTTATGAAATAATAATGCAGAAAATATACACAATAGGCCATAAGGTTCAACTGAAATAATATAACATCCATATGGGCAAAAAATACCCAAAACAATTGAAAACTGAACCTGAAAGCTAAATCTAAACATAAGTTTAAATACTGAATCTGAAAGCCTCTAAGTACTGTCTAAATAGGGAGTTGAAGGAACATGTCTCCAAATGACTCCGCAAACTGATAACGGGCTAAAATAATAATGAATTAATCAAATCATATTGTCCTTGAATGAAGAGGACTCACTGAAACTCTGCATGCTGAACATGACTGCTAGTGCTGGTCTAGGACTCGTGCCACTGAACCTATGGTATAACATGAAAAGAAAGCATCATAGCGCAAATGCGTCAGTACAACTAGAGTACTAAGTATACGAGTGAGGTAGGCTAATATGAAGGGTTTACATGCATGAATAATACTACTGACTGACTGATATGAACGTAAGAGTAAAAACATACATACATAGTAACTAAGATCGTGAGTATGTATTGGATAAATCTATACGCTAATACATGGTTGGAACCATAGTTCTGATAACATGGATGACTTTATCTGACAACCCTGAATCTAGTTGAACTCTTTAAGTTCCGTGCTATAACAAAATTTGACCGTATCTAACAGTCCTGGAATACTGATATCTGAAGAACTGTCTGAGTTCTTTTACTGAGACTGATACTGAAATTGTGGGATGTAGTTGTTTAACCGACATGCCCTATGTATGCCATTATGGCTAAGCTGGGGTCCAATCTCTGCCCCGACTGGATGGGTGTCAATACCACACCACTATAAGGACAGTTGTGAGTGACCCTTATCTGGCAAGTACTCAAAGTGAGAACTGTGGGACCCTAAACTGACAGGTTAAGACACCTCATCAACCCTAATTTAATAGGCTATGATGTCTTAGCCTACGCTAGCTACGTAGTTCTGGAACACAAGGATGACTGCTAAGAATCACACCCTAAAACTAGTAGGTGAGTCCCTATCCTTGGGTTCACTCGATGCTAACTTCTACTCCTATCTGAAGAGACTAAACATGATTCAACTGACTGTACATGGACAGATTAACTGACTTACGTTGACTGATAGAGTAGTACTATTATCTGAGAGTTAACTGAGATCATGAGATTTCTGAGGTTTTCTGAGTCACATGACTGACTGAGTTCTATAGATTATAGCTTGACTAAGATTATCATGACAACATGACATGGCTCTAGGCACATATCTATGTTTTTTGGATTCGAATACCCCCAGGACTAGATAGAAAGAAACGGACACACATGACATAACTTGATCACAAGATTTGAGTCCACAATTCATAATATCATAAGTAGGGGATATCATATTCCATATAGTTATTCAATATCTTAAACATTGTAGGGAATGCATGGATATATGTCATGTGCATATTGTATATCTTCATTATCTTGTATGCTTCATACCACCATAATAGCAATACATGAAAAGCATGGAATTCATATTGAAGTATATAGCTAACTTGAACTTGTCATTTAGACATCATAGAACCATCCGAACATGAACTTCTAGCATTCTAAGCATTTTATCAAACACCTTGCATGCGTTCTTTAAGGCATAGGTGGGTTTCATACTTGCACCATATCAAACCATCTAAAGTTCATGGTTTTCAATTAACAAACATATATTTTCCATGAAAACACCTTTAGACATCACATTGAAACTTAAACAAAAATTGTCAACATGTACATACTCATATCACCACAAAATGTTTACAAAATAATATTTAAATGATGGTTCTTGAGCTCTATGAATGGATTGGATTCATAGATGAATGCTACGCATACCTTAGTGATTGAATCTTGAAAGAGATCTAATGTTTTCTGAAGGTTCTTGAAGAATTTCTTAGGCTTGCCCTTGATTTTTCTTGACTAGGGTTTAAACCCTTTGGGAAAGAATGCTCTTGTTCCTGAGGAGATAATATTGAGAGAAAACCCTAATCTTGTGGTTGAAAGTGTAGGAGAGGGTTTTTAAGATGTTTCAACTGAAGAGAATGAAAGATAATACGTTCCTTGAGGGTTATAAGATGTGGGAAGTGAAGGGAAAATCCAAAATACCCTTATGAAATAAATTCCCAGTTGATGAAAATAATAGCTGATGATATTTGTGACAAGGCGTCAAAAATATGGTAAGCCATCAAAAATATCATCACACAGAAGCTGGAATTGATGGTTTCTGCCTAAGTATGACGACCTTCGTGGTAAGGCATCACAAATTTGGTAAGCTACAATGAATGTCGTCACACAGGAGCTGGATTCTGCCAAAGGCTAATGAACTTCGTGATAGGGCATCACAAATGTGGTAAGCTACCACGAATGTTGGCACTTAGGAGTTGGTTTTTGCCTATGGCTGACGACCTTCATGGTAGGGAATCACAAATGTGGTAAGCTACCACGAATGTCATCATTTAGGATCTTGTTTCTGCCTAAGCTGAAGACCTTTGTGGTAGGGCGTCACAAATGTGGTAAGCTACCACGAATGTCGTAACAATATTTCTAGCCTCACATGCTGGAGTAAAATAGGAATAACTCTTTACTCCAATATCAGATTTAGGAGAAATTGGTATCGTTGGAAAGCTAATTCAATTATATATTTGTTGATAGGTCATTAGCTCAAAAATTCCATGTATAATGAGAGATATGTTTGTTTGAATTTGACTATGGAAATATCTTTCTCAAGAATTCTATCGGTGAGGAATGTTTTGATTCGTCTGATAGCTGGGAGTTATTTGAAGCCTTAATATACATCTAACCTACTCATAAAACTATAGAAGAACCATGATGTACTATTCATGAGCTTTGTACATAGCTCTAATATTGGTTTGGATTTTTTGGGGTATTACACGTGGGTATACAACCGACAATAAATGGGGTTAGTGAGTGACCGCTAGCATGATCTGTAGGTAAGGATAAAATAATGCCACTTATAAAACCAAGTAAAACCATCCATATGTATACAACCATTCATATATAAATATATATAACCATGAAGGGAAAAGAGTCCGGGTTTATCATGCCTTTAAAACCTTTTCCTGGGTTATGTAGCTTTGTCGTCCTAAACCACCCATAAGCTATATGGGTTCAGCTCCACCTATAGAAAGGGCCCAGTGCGTGTAGTCGCACAATTAGGTAAGTATCCCATGAGATGACTAGTACATCCCCTAAATATAGTGCGATATCAAACACATGGTCACCAAGACTAACCTCATATCAGCAAATTTGAGTTTCCAGTTTTTGTCTCCCCAGGACCTCTACCTTCCACAGCTTTGCAACACGTCCCACCATTATTGCCCAATTAAAACCAATTTCCAAATAACCAAACCATTATCAATTTCTTAACCAAGGCCATTGATATTTGTATTGTCATACCAACCCTTACTTGCAAGTATCATCCATAGCCAACCATTTATGGGTTTAAGGGGACTTTCAAATGCCCTTCCAATTACCATATTAATCCACTTGGGAGACTTCCATGTTCCCCACAAGCATAACCAATTGGCCTTTTACCATTCCAAACCATTTAAACCATTCATAATTCCTTTACTAAGTTTAAAGCATGCATGAGGTCAATTAAAATAGTCAACGCAATGAACATATCTTTATAAGCATTTTGTCAAACACATTATGGGCATAAAACGACCAAAACCAATTCCAATTACCATTACACAATTCCTATGCAATCCAATTATCTAAAAATACTATTAATTCATATAGAAGCATAATTAAAACTATAGGAAACCATAACCAGCCATTTAATATCAAAACCTCCAAATCATATTTTAAAACAAAAATCATAGAATTAATGAAATCGTGAAAATATTCATAAAAATCATGTCTTTAGTTAGAATTAATAATGAGGGAAGAGAACATGCCTTAAACTATGATGATGATGGAATGAAATCCCCAAGACAAGCCCTAAATCAGTCCTCTAGTTGAAACATTAGCTCCCCTTGCCCAAAATCTCTTGAGAGAATTATGGAGTGTTTTAGAAGAGTTTATAGGTGTTAATGAATAGAATAATCTAGTAAATAACCTCCTAAGTAGATTAGAAGTCGTGAGGCCTTATTAGGTTAAGTGGGGAAATGTCCAGAATACCCCCACTAAAGTTGCACCAAAAACCTGTCATAAGGATACAATTGAACCTCACGAGTCGTACCTTTCCAATATGATCGGTATCCACCACTCGTATTCTGTACCTCCATCTTTGGACAAAACACTATCCAGTATACAACTCTTCCGACCACATCATAACCACAGCATACGATACCATGAACCATATCCCTGGCAGAATAAAATACCTAAAGGATTTAACACTGTCTACTATATGTATCCATGGTACAACTCGTACCCTGTCTTACGGCTCATTGTGAGCCACTCGTACTCAGATCCAACCTAAGTAGCCAAGTCTAAGATTAAGTTAAGAAACTGAAAGATCCATAACCACTAATATGACTCGTAACCCTAAGTTTTATCCATTCCAGTAACCAAAATCCATCCTATCAACCAACACTGGTCAGTATACGACTGGACCATGCCATCCGTACACCAATATATGACTCGTACCCATGAGTAGTATTGGGTCCAGAGATCAAAATACTAAGAAATTTTCTAAGGTCCAGAAACTAAGGTGTTTCGGTCTCTCTTACTAAAAAAATTCATCCCCAAATAACGGATAAAGTAGGGGTAGCCACATACACGAGTCCTTTGTAATATGTTATCAAACATATTCCCAATCTTTAAGAAAGTTCAAATATAGAGAGGAAAGGATATATATCTTTCCTTTAATCAAACTCAGAAAATAAAGATGTATTGAAGACACATACCTTCTTTATGAATCCCAAGAGAAGAAAACAAATATGAATACTTAGACTTCACGTCCTCTTCCACTTCCCAAGTAGCTTCTTCCACCTTATGGTTCCACCAAAGAACCTTAACCGAAGCCACATCCTTGGTACGCAGCTGACGAACCTGTCTATCCAATATCTCAATCGGGACCTCTTCATAAGACAAGGAATCAGTAAGACCCAATCCTTTTAAAGGAACAACCAAAGACAAATCACTAACGCGCTTCCTCAATATGAAAACATGAAAAACCGGATGAACCAAGCTCAAGCTAGAAATCAACTCCAGCTGTAAGAAATATTACCAACTTTCCATAAAATATCATAAGTACTAACATACTGGAGACTGAGCTTCCTCTTCTTGCCAAATCGTACTACTCCTTTCATGGGAGATACCTTAAGGAAAACCTTATCCCCAACCTCAAACTCCAACTCCCTATGTGTAACATCTACATAAGACTTTTGGCGACTTTGGGCATCCTTAAGCCTTTCCTGAATAACCAATACCTTTTCAATTGCCTGGTAGACCAAATCGGGACCAAAATGTCCTCCTCACCAAGCTCAAACCAACCACTAGAAGATTTATACTCTTACCATAAAATGCCTCAAAAGGAGCATTACCAATAATAGAATGATAGTTATTCTTGTAAGCAAACTCCACCAAAGGTAGAAGCTCAACCCAATTGCCACCATAATAAATCACACAGACCCGAAACATATCCTCTAATGTCTGAATAGTTCTCTCCACTTGCCCATCTTTCTGCGAATGAAAAGCAGTACTTAGACTCACTTTTGTACCCAACCCTCTATGAAAAAACCATTAGAAGTGAGACATAAATTGCGTGCCAAGATAAAAAATAATTGAAACAGGCACCCCATGTAGCTTCACAATCTCCTGAAGATACAACTTTGCATAATCTTCCGCCAAGAAGGTAGTCCTTACTAGCAAACAATGCACAGACTTAGTATCCTATCCACGATGACCCAAATCTAATCATATAAATTTCGAGACCGAGAAAGAACGGTAACAAAGTCCATACTAATCACTTTGCACTTTCATTCTGGAAAATCAATTTCTTTATACAACCCTTTTGGTCTTGTGTGTTCAACCTTAACTTGCTGACACACTATGCACTTGGCCACAAAATCAGCCATATGTTTCTTTATGCCATTCCACCAATAGATCTTTTTGAGAATGTGATACATCTTAGTCGAGCCGCGATGAACAACATAGTGTGACTCATGCCTCTCAGCCAAAACCCTTTGCCGCAAACCATGTACATAAGGAACACATAATCTCCCTTGGTACCGTAAAGTACCATCACCACTGATCTTAAATGCCATTACATTTTACCCACCGATGTCACTCTTAATTTTTATCAAGATAGGATCTAACACTTTCTTCTCCTTAATCTCCCCACCAAGATATGATCGAACCACTTCTTACACCACCACGCCACCATCCTTAGAGTCCAAGAGACGAACTCCAAGATTAGCCAAGCGGTGAATATCCTTCACCAATTCCCTCTTCCCTTCCTTTATATGAGCCAAACTCCCCATGGAAAACCTGCAAAGAGCATCAGCAACAACATTAGCCTTACCTGGGTGATAGTGAAGACTCATATCATAATTCGTGAGAAGCTCAAACCTTCTCCACTGCCTGAGATTAAGCTCTTTCTGAGTGAACACATACTGTAGACTCTTATGATCTGAAAAGATATCCATATGAACTCCATACAAATAATGCCTCTATATTTTCAAAGAAAATACAACTACCAATAGCTCAAATCATGAGTAGGATAATGGGTCTCACATACTTTCAACTACCTAGAAGCACGGCAATCACCTTTCAATACTGCATCAACACACAACTAAGCCCTACCCAAGATGCATCACAATAAACCATGAACCTATTATTGTCATTCGGTAAGGTAAGAATTGGAGCTGAAGTTAAATTATCATTCTACTTCTCAAAACTCCCTTCATAAGCATCTGACAAAGAAAACTTGACCTTATTCTGTGTTAACTTGTCAAAGGAGAAACTATCGATGAAAAGCTTTTCACAAACTACCTATAGCACCTGCTAAACCCAAGAAGCTCTAAATGTCAGATGGAGTTGTGGGCCTAGGCCACCTCTTTACCATAGTAACCTTCTACGGATCCGCTATGATCCATTCCCTAGAAATAATATGACCCAAGAATGTTACAGTGTTCAACCAAAACTCACACTTGGAGAACTTGGCATACAACCATTGTTCTTTTCAGCTCTGAAATATTACATGGAGGTAATTAGCATGATCCACCTTACTCTTTAAATAAACTAGAATGTCATTAATAAATAAAATAATGAAATGATCCAAATACTAATGAAAAACCCTATTCATTAGATCCATCAACACTACCAAAGCATTAGTCAACCCAAATGACATCACCAATAACTCTAAGTGCCCATACCGAGTACAAAAAGCCATCTTAGGGATATCCATCTCCCTAATATTTAGCTGATGGTACACAGACCAAAGATCTATCTTAGAAAGAACTTGGCACCTTGCAACTGGTCAAATAGGTCATCTATCCTTGAAAGAGGATACTTGTTCTTGACCGTCACCTTATTCAACTGCCTATAATCAATGCACATCCAAAGGGAATCTTTCTTCTTGCACTCAAACAACACCGGTGCGCACCAAGGAGATACACTAAGAAAAATAAACCTCTTATCCAGAGGATCCTTAAGTTGCTCCTTGAGTCCCTTTAACTTAGATGAAGCCATTCTATATGGAAGAATAGAAATTGAATGAGTGTACAAATTAGATCAATACCAAACTCTATTTCCCTATTCAGAGAAACACCAGGAAGATGATCCAGAAAGACCTCAAGAAACTCATTAACCACTGGAACTAATTAGAAATAAGGACCTTTCGAGTTAGAATCTTTAACTCAAACCATGTGATAAAGACAACCTGTAGAGATTAACCTTCAAAATCTAAGATAATAAATAAACATCCCCCTTGGAGCTAAAGAATCACCCTCCTATTCTATAACTGATTCACTAGGAAACCTAAAGATAACCTTATGGGTCCAATAATTCAAGGATGCGTAACAAGAGTATAACTAGTCCATACCTAGAATGACATTAAAATCAACTATATCCAACTAAAATAGCTCCACCAAGGTCTTCTTTCCACCAAAATATACCACACACCCCCTATAGACTAATCTAGCAATAATCGAGTCACCTACTAGGGTAGAAATAGAAATATAATATTAAATAACTTCTGGATCAAAACAAAAAGATACAGACACATAAGGAGTCACTTAGGAGAGAATGGACTCTAGATCAAGCAAATAATATACATCATGAGAGAAAAGTTGTAACAAACCAGTAACGACATTAGGTGATGCCTAGATCTTATCGGGGCACTAAATCATACAACTTGTTCCAACCAACACTAAAACCAGGAGCAGTAATAGAAATAGATGCCATACCACCAGGTGTAGGAGCAGAAGATGAAGCCATAAGAATCTTATTCGCCCCCATAGCAACCATATTTATTGGAAAATCCCTAAGCCAATGGCCAGCCTGCCCGCACTTGAAGAATTTGTGCCTCTTTTTATCATAATTAGAATGAGGACGATCACATAATCGATAAGGATGATTTGAAGAAATTGACTGACCTCTACTTGCCTAAGATTGGGCATCCTATGCCCAAAAATTATCACCATTATGATGACATCTATCACCCAACTAATAAGCAGCACTAGCAGAAGAGTAGGAATCAAAACTCCCCCACTTTTTCTTTTGCCATTTGCCACCATCTCGACAACTGTAAGACTGACCACCTCTCTGGTTAGAAAACCTGCTCCTCTTACCCTGCCTATCCTCAAACTCTGTCTGCTTTATCTTTTCATCCTCTACCTGTTGTGTATGAACAATTGACCTAGAGATGTCCTTATCTTTAATCAGCAAAGCAGTCTTGCTCTCAAAAATTAGATACTAATTCAACTTAGAAGCAAACTTCCTCATTCTAGACCGTATGTTAGCCGCTAAATTAGTATCATACCTTAATAATTGGTTAAACTATAAGGCATATTCCTTAATAGACATTCTCCCCTACTTGAGGTTCACAAACTCCTCTTCTTTGTTTTCCTTAACTCTTGGGGAATGAAACAATCTAGAAAAACACCAGAGAAATAATCAATTAAGGATAAATCATCTACGTCTCCTCTATCCCTATTCCACTTTTTATACCACTAATATGCAACTTTTTAGCTAGTAAGATGCAAAGTTTACCCCCTCCACATTAGTAGCTGACATGACTCGAAATATCTTTTTAATTTTATCTAAAAATCTCTGTGGATCCTCCTATACCTTTACTCCAGAAAAATTGGGAGGACCCATTTTCATAAATTGGCCAACCCTTGTTGCCTTTGTAGATAAAGAACCAAACACATCTCGCTCAGCCTGAGCAGCAACCAATTTTGTAATAGCATAAATAGACTAACAGAATTTTGCATTAGTGACTTTGCCTTGAGGAGGACTAGTAGCAATCGGTGGAACTCCAGAACTATCAGGGATAGGATCGTGAGATTGAAGATGAACCCCAGAAGTAGGATGCACCCCTTCAGCATTATCCTCAGATGGGACATAAGAATTTCCTTATGTTCCAAATCTACGAGGAAAGATCTGGAAGACAAACAAATAAGGATTAGAGAAAATTCCAAGACTGATACTCCAAGCTAAAAAAAAGAATACCAAGAAAGTGAAACATTCCTAAATATCCTGTAGCCTTTCCCTTATGAGTGTGGCGTGCTATATACCCCTAAAAGAGACTCTACTCAACACGACTTTATGGACTCCCAATTAACCATGAACCTAGGCTCTAATACCAACTTGACACGAACCGCCCTGGGGTGTTATTGTAATGGGTGTCCTAAGTCCAACTAGGACCAAAGACCACCCCCGTTACCCAACCCAACCTTCAGCTGCCTACCCTAAGTTGCCCGAATTTTGAGAGTGTAACAAGACAGTGTACTGCTCAGATAAAGACTATAGGAATAGATCACAAATGTGACCGACCCAACTAAGTCCAACCGTATCGTACTAATAATCCAACCATACCAAACCACACAAAAATAAAGGCCATAACTAACGATTCTCTAAACAAGTTATAATCATTACCAAAATGAAATAGGATGGCACATCTAATAATATCGTCCAATGATATCAGCCCTTCAGCTTATTCCAATGCCAAGGTCGACACCAATATCGATTCTATCCATACCAACCAAACTAAGTACCACAAAGCCTCTAACCAAAAGAGTAATGAAATTCAATTCCGACATGCCCCCAATCATAGCCCTAACCAATATCCAAAATAAAGTCAAAGTGTCTAGAAATATCCATAACATAAAATGATACCTTCCAAAAGGATGGAAGCTCACCACTTCAGTCCAAATGCTATCCCTGAGTCAATCACTATGTAGGAGGAGTATAATGGCCAATTCCTATATAGCATGGGTATACAACCACCAGTAGATGGGGTTAGCAAGTGATTGCTAGTATGATCTCATGGTAAGGATAAAATATTTTCACTTATAAAACCAAGTAAAACCAACCATATGCACATAATCATACATATATATATAACCATGCTGGGAAAATGGATTGGGTTTAGCATGCCTTTAAAATCTTTATCGGGTTGTATAGCTTTGACATCCTAAACCACCCATGGGCTATATGAATTTCGCTTCCCAAGCTTAAAAGGAAGTATCCCACGAGATGACTAGTACATCCCTAAAATATAGTGTGACAACATGCACACGATCACCAAGACCAACCTCATATCGGCAAATTTGAGTTTCTTATTTTTGTCCCCCCCAAGACCTCTACCTTTCATGGCTATACTACATGCCCTGCCATTATTGCCTAATTAAAACCAATTTCCAAATAACCAAACTATTATCCATTTATTGTTATTCCCAAATCAACCCTTACTTGCAAGTATCATCCATAGCCAACCATTTATGGGTTTAAAATGACTTTCAAATGCCCTTCCGATTACCATATTAAACATCTTGGGAGAATTGCATGTTCCGCACAAGCATAACCAATTATCCTTTTACCATTCCAAAATATTAAAACCATGCATAATTCCTTTACTAAGTTTAGAACATGAAAGAGTTCCATTAAAATAGTCAATGCAATACATATATCTTTATAAGCATTCTGTCAAACACATTGGGGGCATAGTATGACCAAAACAATTCCAATTACCATTAAAATATTCCCATGCAATCCAATTGTCCAAAACCACCATTAATGAATATGAAAGAATAATTAAAAACATGCGAAACCATAAGCAAACATTTAACATCAAAACCCCCATATCATATTTGAAAACCAAAATCATACAATAAATGAAATCATTTAAACATTCATAAAACTATACCTTTAGTTAGAATTAATAATGAGAGAAGAGATCATGCCTTAAACCAAGATGATGACAAAAAAAATCATCAAGAAAAACCGCAAATCAATCCTCTAGTTGAAGACATAGCTCCCCTTTACCAAAAGCTCTTGAGAGATTTATGGAGTGTATTAGAAGAGTTTCTAAGTGCTATTGAATAGAATAATAGTGTAAATAACCTCCCAAGTAGGTTAGAAGTCGTGGGGATTTATTAGGATACGTGGGGAAATATCCTGAATACCCCCACATAATTGTGTGCCAATTGGCACACTGCTTACTAAAAAAGCCCTAACATCTCCAACAAATGTCGATTTTGGACGAATTTGGTATCGATGAAAAGATTATTCAATTTTTCACATAATGGAATGTCAAAATCAAGAAAATTCTATATGAATTAGATATTATTCATTTTGGAAGACATTCGTTAACCTTCTAGGAATGAAATTAAGCTAGAAAAAATTTGGGGTATTACAGGTCTCGAGGGTTAATCTGTTGAAAAAATTATTTGTTGAAAATTTGACATCGCCATTGAGTATGAAATATGGAATTTAGTCTAGTAGTATAGTTTGTTTACATTCACATAATTTCAAATGATTTTCGATGGGTCGATCAGCTACTTTGCAAAATAGCAAAGTTGTTGGTGTAGCCGATTTAGTGGTAGCTGCTTAAGTGGAAATGAATCGCTCTACCAGTCACTTTGTTCAGTCTCTCTATTGCTAAAGAAGATACTTTACTACTTTAGTGGGTGCCACTTTAGTAATGATGAGCCATTTTAGTGGATCCAAAGACGGTCGCTAGGCTACTTGATAACGCTCAAATTACATTCTTGAATAGGTGTAAGAGATCGTTGTCAATATAAAATCCAACTAGTTTGGGGTCGAATCCCACAGGAAATAAGGTGTGAACTTCAATTTTTTTACGAAACACATTACAGGTAGTTTACTATTTCCGAAGATGGGGGTTTAAATTTCACAGAGAGTTAATTGTCACATTCAATGTTTTAGTGTTGTAATCTATATAAATGAGAGACCAGAGTTATGTTCACCATGGGCATTGGGAGTTAACAAATACTAGGTAATGCTTGGGATTCTTAGAGTAAGTAGAACCAGCAGAATATTCCTGACTATGATACTGTCTGACTTATCTCTTGACCTCACCAGACAATTAATCATCTACCTCTATCGAACTTAGATAACTTATCTATGTCCAATATGATGTCATCTCAGGTAGAATAATCCAGTTATGACATCAATCATTAAGAAGAAGGTTGGTAGCTTTCGAGTCCCTGTTGATAATTCACGTCTTCTAGTCTATTTCTCCATTAAAAGCAAATAAAACCTAAGGTATACTCTAATGTTTGCAACCAATAGATTTCAGTTAAAACAAAAGAATTTCAAGACATCCTACTACTCTTTGAATCCGTTAAATTCCTAGTAACCTATCAGACCCTAATACATGGATCCCATAACTCCATCTAATGGAAATAGCCGCTCATGATTTGATGAATGAAATAACAAGTTAAATTCATCATAATAAGGATAAACTTACGAATGGATGAAAAAACAAGTAGTTTCTATAATTTACTCACGAGATAGAAATCCAAAAATAGTTGATAAGTGCCTTTTTTTAAAGAAACAATGAAAATATTTGATGGTAAAGGTGAAGCAATGTTATGTTCTTCTCTTCAGAAGTTCTTCTCTGATAATTAATGATACCCTTAAAAAACCCTAAAAAAATCTTTAAATAGTCAACCCTAAATAAATAAATAAAATAAAATTTTCAGTTTTCTCTTCGGATTGGACGACGACGATCTTGACGGCGTGTCAGATGTCTGACAATGTGTATGAGATATCATCAAAGGTTCCAGTGAATTGTTAACTTCTGAATCTTCAAACAGCAAACCTGACGGCGTGTGATAACGGCCATCACAAATTCACTGAAAATCAGTATTCTCTGCTTCTGGTTGATGGCGATTTTGATGCCATGTCACATATTTGATGGCCCTTCCTAAACGTTGTCACATTTCATCTCAGTTTCTCAGGTTCTATCTAAGCTTGATGGTAACTTTGATCGCCTATCCTATGTATGATGGTGCTTTAGTATTAACGTCAGCTATACTTTAGCTTATTTATACCATATTTCAACTGATTTATTCTTCTTTCCTTTGGTTTCTGAATCGATCTATTGTATCTGCATTAACACATTAAAAGCAATCAAAAATAACAAAAGTTGCTTAAGACCTCACAATTATTCAGAGTTAAAAGCTTCAAATATGTTAGCATCATCTCTCACATCCCCAGCAATGGCGCCATTTTTGATAACACTCAACTTACACTCTTTAATGGGTGTAAGCGATCGTTGTAAATATAAAACCCAACTAGGTTGGGGTCAAATCCCACACGGAATAAGGTGTGAACTTTAATTTGTTTACGAAATACTTTACTGGTAGTTAACTGTTTTTGAAGATGGGGCTTTAAATTTCACTGAGAGTTAATTGTAACTTTAAATATTTTATTGTTGTAATCAATATAAATGAGCAACAAGATTTATGTTCACCATGGGTATTGGGAGTTAACAAATACATGGTAATGCTTCGGATTCTTGGAGTAAGTAGAAACAGCAGAATATCCCTGACTATGATACTATCTGATGTATCTATCGACCTCACCAGACAATTAATTATCTAATTTTCATGAACTTAGATAACTTATCTATTTCCAATTGGATGTTATCTTAGGTAGATTAATCCAGTTATGACATCAATCATTAAAAGAAGGTTGGTAGCTTCCGAGTCCCCGTTGATAATTCACGTCCTCTAGTCTATTTCTCCGTTAGAAGAAAATAAAACCTATGGCATAATCTAATATTTACAATCAATAGATTTCAGTCAAAACAATAGAATTTCAAGACGTCCTACAACTCTTTGAATCCGTTAAATTCCTAGTAACCTATTAGACCCTAATCCATGGATCCCATAACTCCAGCAAATGGAATTAGCGACTCATGAATTGATGAACGAAATAATAAGTTTAATTCCTCATAATAAGGATAAACTTACGAATGGATGAAAAACAAGAAGTAGTTTCTTTAATTTACCCACGAGATAGAAACCCAAAAATAGTTGGTAAGTGTCTTTTTTTAAAGAAACAAAAAAAATATTTAATGGTAAAGATGAAGCAGTGTTACGTGCTTCTCTTCAGATGTTCTTCTTTGATAATTAATGATCCCCTTAAAAAACCCTAAAACAAGTCTTTAAATAGTCAACCCTAAATAAGGAAATAAAATTAAATTTTTAGTTTTCTTTTCTGGTTGGACGACGACGATCTTGACGGCGAGTTAGATGTCTGATGATGTGTGCAAGATGTTGTCAAAGGTTCCAGTGAATTGTTATCTTCTGACTCTTCAGAAGGCAAACTTGACGGCGTGTCAAAATTCTTGACGGCGCATGACAACTACCGTTACAACTTCATTGGAAATCAGTATTCTCTACTTTTGTTTGACATCAATTTTGATGCCATGTCATATATTTGAAGTCCCGTCCTAAACATCTTAACATTTCATCTCAATTTCTCAGGTTCTGTCTAAGCTTGACGACAACTTTGACAGCCTGTCCCATGTATGACGGTGCTTCAGAATTGATGTCAGTTATACTTCAGCTTATTTACATCAGATTTCTGCTGATTTATTCTTCTTTCCTTTGGTTTCCTTCCCGATCATTTGTATCTGCATTAACACATTAAAAGCAATCAAAAACAACAAAGTTGCTTAAGACCTCACAATTATTCAGAGTTAAAAGCTTCAAATGTGTTAGCATCGGCTCACAAATCCCCGGCAATGGCACCATTTTTGATAACGCTCGAATTACACTCTTGAATGGGTGTAAGCGATCGTTGTCAATATAAAACCCAATTAGGTTGGGGTCAAATCCCAAAGGGAATAAGGTGTGAACTTCAATTTGTTTACGAAATACTTTATTCGTAGTTTACTTTTTCTGAAGATAGCGGTTTAAATTTCACTGAGAGTCAATTTTCACTTTCAATATTTTAGTGTTGTAATCAATATAAATGAGATACCAGATTTATGTTCACCATAGGTAATGGGAGTTAACAAATACTAGGTAATGCTCGGGATTCTTGGAGTAAGTAGAAACAACAAAATATCCCTGACAATGATACTGTCTGACTTATCTCTCGACCTCGCCAAACAATTAATTATTTAATTCTTAGGAACTTAGATAACTTATCTATTTCCAATAGGATGTTATCTCCGGTAGATTAATCCAGTTACAGCATCAATCATTAAGAAGAAGGTTCGTATCTTTCGAGTCCCTTTTGACAATTAACGTCCTCTAGTCTATTTCTCTGTTAGAAGCAAATGAAAGCTAAGGCATAGTCTAGTATTTGCAACCAATAGATTTCAGTCAAAACAACAGAAGTTCAAGATGTCATACTACTCTTTGAATCCATTAAATCCCTAGTAACCTATCAGACCCTAATCCATGGATCCCATAACTCCAGGTAATGAAATTATCCGCTCATGATTTGATGAACGAAATAACAAGTTGAATTCATCATAATAAGGATAAACTTACGAATAGATGAAAAACAACAAGTAGTTTCTTCAATTTACTCACGAGATAGAAACCCAAAAATAGTTGATAAGTGCCTTTTTTTAAAGAAACAAAAAAAATATTTGATGTTTAAGATGAAGCAATGTTACGTGCTTCTCTTCAGAAGTTCTTCTCTGATAATTAATGATCCCCTCAAACAACCCTTAAAATGTCTTTAAATAGTCAACCCTAAATAAGAAAATAAAATTAAAGTTTCAGATTTCTCTTCGGATTGGACGACGATGACCTTGATGGTATGTCAGATGTCTGACGATGTGTGCGAGATGTCGTCAAAGGTTCCAGTGAATTGTTATCTTCTGACTCTTCAGACGACAAACCTAACGGCATGTCAAAATTCTTGACGGCGCGTGACAACTTCTGTCACAACTTCATTGGAAATTAGTATTCTCTGCTTCTGGTTGACGGCGATTTTGATGCCATGTCACATATTTGATGGCCCATCCTAAACATCGTCATATTTCATCTCAGTTTCTCAGGTTTTGTCTAAGCTTGATATCAACTTTGACAGCCTGTCCCATATATGACGGCGCTGCAAGATTGATATCAGTTATATTTTAGCTTATTTGCATCAGATTTCAGCTGATTTATTCTTCTTTTCTTTGGTTTCCGCCCCGATCACTTTTATCTGTATTTACACATTAAAAGCAATCCAAATAGACAAAAGTTGCTTAAGACCTCGCTATTATTCAGAGTTAAAATCTTCAAATGTGTTAGCATTAGCTCACACATCCTCGGCAACGGCGCTATTTTTGATAACACTCAAATTACACTCTTGAATGGATGTAAGCAATCGTTGTCAATATAAAATCCAACTAGGTTGGGGTCGAATTTCACAAGAAGTAAGGTGTGAACTTCAATTTGTTTATGAAATACTTTACTGGTAGTTTACTGTTTCCAAATATGTGGGTTTAAATTTCACTGAGAGTCAATTATTATTTTTAATATTTTAGTGTTGTAATCAATATAAATGAGAAGCCAGGGCTATGTTCACCATGGGTATCGGGAGTTAACAAATACTAGGCAATGCTTGGGATTCTTGGAGTACGTAAAAATAACAGAATATCCCTAACGATGATACTGTCTGACTTATCTCTCGACCTCACCACACAATTTATTATCTAATTCTCTCGAACTTAGATAACTTATCTATTTCCAATAGGATGTTATCTCAGGTAGATTAATCCAGTTACGGCATCAATCATTAAGTAGAAGGTTGGTAGGTTCTGAATCCCTGTTGATAATTCACGTCCTCTAGTCTATTTCTCTATTAGAAGCAAATAAAACCTAAGGCATCATATAATGTTTGCAACCAATATATTTCAGTCAAAACAACAGAATTTCAATACGTCCTACTACTCTTAGAATCCGTTAAATGCCTAGTAACCTATCAGACCCTAATCCATGGTTCTCATAACTCCATTTAATGAAATTAGTCGCTCATGATTTGATGAACGAAATAACAAGTTGTATTCATCATAATAAGGATGAAATTATGAATGGATGAAAAACAACAAGTAGTTTCTTCAATTTACTCACGAGATAGTAACCTAAAAATAGTTGATAAGTGCCTTTTTGTAAAGAAACAAAAAAAAATTGATGGTAAAGATGAAGCAATGTTACATGCTTCTCTTCAGAAGTTCTTCTCTAATAATTAATGATCCCCTTAAAAAACCCTACAAAACGTCTTTAAATAGTCAACCCTAAATAAGAAAATAAAATTAAAGTTTTAGTTTTCTCTTTCGATTGGACGACGACGATCTTGAAGGTGTGTCAGATGTTTAACGACATGTGCGAGATGTTGTCAAAGGTTCCAGTGAGTTGTTATCTTCTGACGGCAAACTTGACGGAGTGTCAAAATTCTTGACGGCGCGTGACAGCTGCCATCACAACTTCATTGTAAATCAGTATTCTCTGCTTCTGGTTGACGGCAATTTTGATGCCATGTCACATATTTGACAGCCCATCCGAAACGTTGTCATATTTTATCTCAGTTTCTCAGGTTTTTTCTTAGCTTGACGGCAACTTTGACAGCCTGTCCCATGTATGACGGCGCCGCAGGATTGATGTCAGTTATACTTCTACTTATTTACACTAGATTTCAGTGATTTTATTCTTCTTTTCTTTGGTTCCTCCCCGATCACTTGTATCTTCATTATCACATTAAAAGCAATCAAAAATAACAAAAGTTGCTTAAGACCTTGCAATTATTCAGAGTTAAAAGCTTCAAATGTGTTAGAATCGGCTCACACATCCCCGGCAACGATGCCATTTTTGATAACACTCAAATTACACTCTTGAATGGGTGTAAGAGATCGTTGTCAATATAAAATCCAACTAGGTTGGGGTCGAATCCCATAGGGAATAAGGTCTAAACTTCAATTTGTTTATGAAATACTTTACTGGTTGTTTAATATTTCCAAAGATGGGGGTTTAAATTTCACTGAGAATCAATTGTCACTTTCAATATTTTAGTGTTGTAATCAATATAAATGAGAAACCAGAGTTATGTTCACCATGGGTATTGAGAGTTAACAAATACTAGGTAATGCTTGGGATTCTTGGAGTAAGTAGAAACAACAGAATATCCCTAACTAAGATATTGTCTGACTTATCTCTCGACCTCACCAGATAATTTATTATCTAATTCTCTCAAACTTAGATAACTTATCTGTTTCCAATAGGATGTTATCTTAGGGAGATTAATCCAGTTACGGCATCAATAATTAAGTGGAAGGTTGGTAGGTTCCGAATCCCTGTTGATAATTTATGTACTCTAGTCTATTTCTCCATTAGAAGCAAATAAAACCTAAGGCATAATATAATGTTTGAAATCAATAGATTTCAGTCAAAACAACAGAATTTCAAGACGTCCTACTACTCTTAGAATTCGTTAAATGCGTAGTAACCTATCAGACCCTAATCCATGGTTCCCATTACTCCGGTTAATGGACCTAGCCGCTCATGATTTGATGAATGAAATAACAAGTTGAAGTCATCATAATAAGGATAAATTTATGAATGGATGAAAAACAACAAGTAGTTTCTTCAATTTACTCACGAGATAGAAACCCAAAAATAGTTGATTTTTCGATACCTCCCTTTACTGAAATAGGAGGTGGTAATTTCTCGATAACTTCCACCTTTTCTCGATCAACTTCAATCCCTTTTTTAGAAATTTTATGGCCCAGCATGATACCCTCTTTTACCATAAAATGACATTTTGTCCAGTTAAGCACTAGATTAAATTCAACACATCTTTGCAAGGCTACATTCAGATTCTTAAGATACATTTCGAATGAATCACCTACCATAGAGAAATAATCCATGAATACCTCTATGGTATCTTCCACCATGTCAGAGAAGATAGACATTATGCATCGTTGAAAAGTGGCTGGTGCATTGCATAGCCTAAACGACATCCTCTTAAATGCAAATGTGCCATATGGGCATGCAAATGTCATTTTCTCTTGATCTTCCAGGGCAATTCAAATTTGGTTATATCCAGAATAACCATCCAAGAAGCAATACCACCCCTACCAGCTAATCGATCAAGCATTTGGTCCATAAAGGGCATTGGGAAGTGGTCCTTTAGAGTCCAAGGGTTAAGCTTGTGGTAATCCATACAGACTCTCCACCCGGTTACTGGTCTGAGTGTAATTAGCTTGTTCTTTTCATTAGCAACCACCATCATACCCTCTTTCTTGGGCATACATTAAATTGGACTTACCCATTTACTATTAAAAATAGGGTAAACTACTCTTACATCCGACCACTTAATAATCTCCTTTTTAACCACCTCCTGCATTGGTGGATTCAGACGGTGCTGATGCTCAGTGGTAGGAGTACAATATTCTTCTAGTTGGATTTTATGCATACAGATGCCAAAGAGGATGCCAATAATATCTATGATGGTCCATTTGATTGCTTTTTTGTCTCTCTGAAGTACTGAAACAAGTGTATTTACCTATTGTTTTTCCAAATCAGCTACAATAATAACAGGTACCGTGCTTCCTTTCTCTAGAAACATATATCATAAGTGACCAGGTAACTGATGATAGGCGAAATTACGCGCCTATATCAATATATTTTGCCCATATTTTAGCCTAGTTTCGAGAACTAATTATCTATTTCGTACACTTTTAGTCCTTTTTCCTGTAAATGAGCTAACAAATGTGATTAGGAAAGTTTCAGGTATAAATGATGCAAAATACAGCAATTTATGGCTTACTTGACGCAAAAGAAAGCTCACAAACGAGATGGAAAGGAGCTGGACGCATAAAGGACTAAATCTGCTGCATGGAAAATCTGTCCCGGGCTAAAACAGCATTTCTGAAGACTTTGGGACTTACAGACACAAAGCTGGATTTTTGCCATAATACATTAACCTAGTGCAATTAGGTTATGTGTTTCATCATTCTATTTGGATTATAATTTTGTAACCTTACCCTAGTACAATTGGGTCAAGGATTTCATTAGTATATTAGGATTTGGTTATTTATTTTATTAGTTTAGTAGGAGTAGGATAGGAGTATTATAAATACCCTATCATGTTAGAGATTTTAAAAGGGGGGGAGACATTCTGACAATTCATTCATCTCCTTACAATTAAGACATCTTCCTATAACCCATTCTCGATTCTTCATTCTTCTACTCTTAAATTCCACAACAAGAGAATCGTTACTTGCTACGGAATCACTAAAACCACACGCCAAACACCTACTATTCACGCCATCCACCATGCAAAACGTGATATCCTTCGCATTCACGGGTAACTAAATCTCTTAGTTGGGGTTATGGAAGCCGAATGAGTTACTATCTATAGCTATGAGTTTGTGAGTTCAAGACAAGTATATTGCTTATATCATTATTCTCTTCATCTTAAATCTACATTCTTTGCGGTTCAAACACAAGAACACGCCATTCTAACATCTAACCTGTTCGAGAGAAAGGTTATTTGTCTAGAAAAGAAGACGCATAGACCAACGCCAGTCTAACATCTGACTTGTTCGAGAGAAAAGTTATTTGTCTGGAAAAGAGATAATGTCAAGGTAGTAGGACACCCTTTCCTATTAAAAAGCTAGTGCCGTACCTGGACTAACTTCTTGGAGAATTCGTACCGTTAGTCACGCTTTAAGCTCGAGAGAGTTAAAGTGAAATAGTCCTTGTTTAGGTCGAGAGACGCTTGGATTTACCATCGACTACAATTCTCTATAAGCAATTACATGTCAAGACTCTACACACTCATAGCCAATAGAGACGTATACCTCAGAAGGTGGACATAACCCCAACGCCTCAATTCTCATTGTTTACAACACACGTGACAATCTCTCTTTATTTTGCTATTTTCAGTTCTTACATTCTTGTTTTGGTTACATACTACAATCCCCCCTTTCCTACGAGACTTGCACTAAAAGTCTAGTAATTTCTCTTGCTTGTTGGCCAAGCTATTCTCTGTGGGATCGATACCCAACCCAGGTTGGGTTCTATATTTGCTAACGACCGCTTTACACTCCCACGAGAGCTGTAGATTGAGCGTTATCAGTAACTCCTTCAATTTTTAACAGCGGAGGTTCTTCAATAGATGGCTTGGCTGGTAGTGTTGGTCAATTAGCCAGATCAAGGTCGAGCTTTTTAGGAGCGTGAGAATACGAGCCCAAGCCAGTTAGGGCACAAACTACCTCTTCATACTCCTCAATGCCTTCGCTATTATAGTTCATCACAACTGCGGATAAGGGCTCAATAACAAGTTGTTCAATTCTGACCACATCCTATTCGTCCTCAAAATACACATCAACTACTGAGAACACACTCATTTCCTTATTCTGCTTCATTGATTTGACCACATTAAAGCTTACCTCTTCATCGTTCACCCTGAATAAGAGTTTATTCACTCTCAAATCGATCAACACACTTTCGGTTGTAAGGAAAGGTCGACCCAAGATTATGGGAACCTAGAAGACCACCTCGTATTCCAAAATGATGAAGTCTGCAAGGGATATGAAATTTGAGACCTTTACCAACACATCATATAGAATGCCAACAGGTCGCTTTACTGATCTGTCAGCCATCACTAGCCTCATATTGGTAGGTGTGGGATTCCCCAGGCCCAACTTTTTATAAATAGTCAACGACATCAGGTTAACGCTTGCCCCCAGATCATATAGTACTTTAGTGAATTCGAGGGTTCCAATTTTATAGGGAATAGTGACTGCACCTGGATCCGATTTTTTCTATGTTAAGGTCCTTGTGGAAATAGTGCTGCAAAGGTGGAGATCTTCTTCTAGTTCGCAACTCACTGCTCGTTTCTTAGTAATAAGGTCTTTCATGAATTTTGTATATCCTGGCATTTGCTCAAGTGCTTTGAGCAAAGACACATTTATAGTCAATTGCTTGAGCATTGTTAGGAATTTGCGGAATTTTGCATCATCCGCCTTCTTTCTCAGCCCTTGAGAAAAGAGAGGTGGTGGCCTTAGGATGTGTTTCAACACCACTTCTTCTTCCTTCTCATTGTTTGACATATCAATAGAACTTTTTGGCTTCTCAGGCTCCTCTGGGTGTTGTTCTGCTGGTTCCTCTGCAACTTCCTCAATGCTCATAAATTTGCCCACAGAAGGGCCAGATAATGTCTTACCACTCCTAGTGGCAATCTCCAGACATGAACCATCTGTCTTCTGATGCTGAACCATTTGAGTGAGTAAAGTACCACCTCTTCACTGGTTTAGTTTAACGAAAGTTTATTCATCTGTTGCTCTAACTGCTGGATCGAAGTTGAATGTGAACTAACCAACTGACTCAAAGTGGAAAATTCACTCCTCATGCTAGTCACTCCTGCATTGGTATCCTCTACTCCTTTTAATAGTTGTTTCATCATATCTTCTATATGCTACTTTCCCAAGCTAGTTGCAATAGCTTCTTGATTTCCAGCACGAACATAAAACCCACTTTTGTCATTGCTGTTTCTCCAGTTTTCTTGCTCCCTGTCTTAGTGATTAGGATTGTCATACTCATTCCAACCTTGATTCCCTTGGCTAATGCCTTAGAAACCCCCCATTATTAGCAACATAGTTGACTTCTTCTTCAGGTTCCATATTAACACGGTCCCAAATCATTGCAACCTTTACCTTTTTCGTCTTTCCTCACAATAAATGCTTGGTGAGCAAGTCCATTTGAGTCTTTAGATGGGCTATGTCTTGATCCTTCTCCTCATCTCTTCTGCGTTGTTCATCATTCTTTCCAATAGGAATAGTTGGACTTTCCATCATAGAATCACTGTTGTACCAATCCCTACTTAGTTTGGTCATCCTATTCAGCATATTAACAACATCTTGAAATGACAGAGTAACAAATGACCCACCAGCAGCGTTATCTATAATTGGTTTTGTTGCAGAGTTAAAGGCTCTGTACAAAGTCTCCATCAAATATATGTCTATTATGTTATGGTTTGGACACTGTGTCAGCTTCTTCTTGAACCTTTCCAAAGTTTCATGTAAATTCTCATTTGGAAGTTGTCTAAAATTATTGATCACATGCCTTAACTATAACCTCTTGGATGGCGAAGAGAACTTTTCTATGAAAGCTCCTCTCAACTGCCTCCAGTTAGTTATAGAGTCAGACATCAACTCACTTAGCCACAATGTTGCCTCTCCAGACAGAGACAATAGAAACAGCCTCAACTGGATTGGGCTCTAGCTCACTCCTAGATTGTCAAAGGATTTGCAAATGGTGACAAAGTTCACCAGATGTAGGTTGGGGTCATCTATAGGAAGGCCTCCAAACAGCCCATTCAGATTTAAGAGCTAGATCATCGTTCTTGTAATATTTAATTTTTCTCCAGGTGCTAATGGAGGGGGAATGATTGCACCCATTACACCTGCTCCATCTACAATATCATCATTATCAGCCTCATACCGTAGCGATTGTTCTTCCATTCTGTTCATGCGGTGGGGTTCCAGATCGAGTAGTGCTTGGTGTAACCTATAGATATCCTACAAATAAACAAAAACAACAACCAAACAAAAATCTAGAAAACTCAACTATCAGAAAATTCTCGTACACAAACTTTTAGCCTACAATCGTATTCTTCGGCAACAGAGTCATTTTTGATAACGCTCTAATTACACTTTTGAATGGGTGTAAGCGATTGTTGTCAATATAAAACCCAACTAGGTTGGGGTCGAATCCCACAGGGAATAAGGTGTGAACTTTAATTTGTTTACGAGATACTTTACTGGTAGTTTACTATTTTCGAAGATGGGGGTTTAAATTTCACAGAGAGTCAATTGTCACCTTCAATATTTAAGTGTTGTATCAATATAAATGAGAAACCAGAGTTATGTTCACCATGGGTATTGGGAGTTAACAAATACTAGGTAATGCTTGGGATTCTTAGAGTAAGTAGAAACAACAGAAATTCCCTTACTATGATACTGTCTGACTTATCTCTCGACCTCACCAAACAATTTATTATCTAATTCTCTCAAACTTAGATAACTTATCTATTTCCAATAGGATGTTATCTTAGGTAGATTAATCCAGTTACGACATCAATTAAGCAGGAGATTGGTAGCTTTCAAGTACCAATTGATAATTCACGTCCTCTAGTGTATTTCTTCGTTAAAAGAAATTAAAACCTAAGGCATAATCTACTGTTTGCAACCAATAGATTTCAGTCAAAACAATAGAATTTCAAGATTTTCTACTACTCTTTGAATTCGTTAAATGCCTAGTAACCTATCAGACTCTAATCCATGGTTCCCATAACTCCGGCTAATGGAATTAGCCTCTCATAATTTGATGAATGAAATAACAAGTTGAATTCATCATAATAAGGATAAACTTACGAATGGATGAAAAAAAAAGTAGTTTCTTCAATTTACTCACGAGATAGAAACCCATAGTTGATAAGTGCCATGTTTTAAAGACACAAAAAAAATATTTGATGGTAAAGATGAAGCAATGGTACGTGGTTCTTTTCATAAGTTCTTCTCTGATAATTAATGACCCCCTTAAAAAACCCTAAAATAAGTCTTTAAATAGTCAACCCTAAATAAGGAAATAAAATTAAAGTTTCAGTTTTCTCTTCGGATTGGACGACGACGATCTTGACGACATGTCAGATGTCTGACGACGTGTTCGAGATGTCGTCAAAGGTTCCAGTGAATTGTTATCTTCTGACTCTTCAGACGGCAAACCTGATGGCGTGTCAAAATTTTGATGGTGCGTGACAACTGTCATCACAACTTCATTGGAAATCAGTATTATCTACTTCTGGTTGATGGCGATTTTGATGCCATGTTATATATTTGATGGCCAGTCCTAAATGTCATCACATTTCATCTGAGTTTCTCAGGTTCTGTCTAATCTTGACAACAACTTTGATAGCCTATCCCATGTATGAAGGCTCTTCAAAATTGACGTCAGCTATACTTTAGCTTATTTACACCAAATTTCGGCTGATTTATTCTTCTTTCCTTTGGTTTCCTCCCCGATCACTTGTATCTGCATTAACACATTAAAAGCAATCAAAAACAACAAAAGTTGCTTAAGACCTCACAATTATTCAGAGTTAAAAGCTTCAAATGTGTTAGCATCGGCTCACACATTCCTGCTTTAGCGATCACCAACCGCTTAGGCGGTGGCCGCTTTAACATTCATTTAGCCGTTTACATGTCCAATACTAGAAAAATATATATAGCTCATTTTCATAATTTTCTCTATTTTTGAACCTCCAAGCTTCAGAAAAAAAGATTTTCTTAGATTTCTTCATCATATTTCTTGTGGGTAACCTCTAAACTAATTTTTTCATTATTTCCTATTGATTATATCTTCGAAAACAAATTTAACCTAAATTTTGAAATGAATTTTTGGGGTTTTGCCGAATAAACTTATAAATAGTCTTTCTTCAATGCACCTTGTTTTAACTTATTTTGGTGAGGATTTTCAACTATAGATTCTTACAACCTTGGGGAATGTGTATCAAATTCATCTTTTAAATTCATTTTGGAGCTATCTTAAATATAATCAATATGAGTATCATTTTTTTTAATGTCTAGATGTTATAATTGTATGTTTTAGCTGATGTTGAATCATTAAAAGGGGAAACACTCTATGTTGAAGGACCTTAGACTTGAATTTCGATGCTTCAAGGTAGGTTATGGTTTAACTTTTTGCAAAATGGATTGGATAGCTAATAAAAAAAGTAAAGAATTCTATGAATTTGAAAAAATAATTAAGGAAAATTGTATTTTTGAGATTATTATTACTGTTGTGTGCCCGTGTAGGGGTGTATATTCTTGTTGCTATTGACTTATGATATTATGTATTATGTGTTGTCTGTGTTGATGCTTGTATTGACATCAATGACCTTATTTGTGCATTTAAATTCCTTTATTCTTGACGTGATGCCATGCAGAGGCTGAATAGATATTATAGGCCTTATTGAGTATTGGTTGCCTTTATAATGATAGAAATTCCTGAGTTATGGGTTAATATGATATTTTATGATGTCTTGCACATACACACATATTTATTTATTTATTTCTGGTGCCAAACAAGAACTGATATCATGAAATGTTGACATATTGAGTGGATTTCTGATCTCACTTATACACATATTGAATGAATATATTATTTTCATACTGATTTAATTTTGAGCATTATACCCTCATTTCATACATACACATTCATGATATATCGGTACCATTAAGGAACATCGTTTTAAAAGAAAATGAGATATTTTTGGTAAATACCTTGAACCATGAACAAAAGACAAAGAGGTGGATGGAGACTTGGGATAGTATACGAGTTGCGTATCCCCTATGAGTTATTTTGAGAGCATTGAGACTCGATAGGTGTATAAAGAAAGTCTTACGATGACTTTCAAAACTATTCACTTCAACATTCATTGTATTGCATTTCCATATGCATTTTATGTGTTTTTTATGTGTTACTCAACGACTAATAAGTTTTTATGTACTTTCATGAATGCTTGTTTTTTGTTCTATTTTGTTTATATATTAGAGTTGTTAGTGGAGACGATGTGAGCTACCATTTGAAAAATTTTGTGTTTGCAGGTTACGTGTTCATAGTATATCTTTACTTGTACTCCATCCATTCCCTTTTATGTGTTTCCTTTAGACTGGGCTCGGAATTTAAGAAATAAGTGATGACTTTATAAAGTTTATAATATTGCCCCTTTTAAATTCACTTTAATATTTACTTTTTGGTTGTCTTTTCTTATTAAGTGGGACCAGTAAGGATAAAATACGGATGATGCCATTAAATAATTTCAAATAAGGAAATATGACATTCTTTTAGGGACGGACCAAAAAGAAAATAGAGACATGTAAAATGGGATGGAGGGGGTATTATTTTTACTTTACTCAGTCGACCTACAATACTACTAATTAGTATATGTGGACCGTGATCATCACTACTGCACTCTTTTCATGTAGATCCAAGCTCGAGTACTAGTCGCGACAGGTGGGGTCGAGCAAAGATTATCAAATTCTCGAGCTACTGCTCACTCCATGATTTGGGAAGTCTCCAGATCTCCTCCTTTTAGTTGTTTTTATTTATATTTTTGGAGATAGACTATGTATTTTTCAGGATTCTAAATTGTACTTGTTGCTGTTACACTTTTGACACTATTTCTTGAATTTTATGGTATTTATGATTTGTACATGTGTTGACCTAATTTCACAGTAAAAATCTCGTTTAGTCCTATTTTTAATGACTTTTTAATTTTCTTTCCTTTTGGCGATTGGCTTGTCAGCCAAAGGCTGGGTCAGGTAGATGCCATTATGACCTCAAATTTGAGGTCATGACATAAATCATATCATATTATACTAAACACGAAAAAGTCTAAAAAATACTCCTAAAATATTTGAAATAGACCAAAAATACCCCTCGTTAGTTTTTTAGCTCAAAAATATCCCTCCGCTAAGTATTTAGCTCAAAAATACCCCTCCTTCTAATATAGTTCCACCAAGGATGCGGCAAGGATAAAAAGACCCACCAAGATATTTCATCTCATTGTCCATATGTATAATCTCTTTTTAAACGTCCTTAATCCTTATATACTGACTCTCAAACACAATTTACATCGAGAGCAAGACAACAACACCGATCTTGCTCCACTTATTATATGCTTTCTTAGTCAAAAATTTTATGATAAAAGCGGCAAATGCTGGCTGTCCAAGATCCTATAAGCCTCAAGAATCAACAGCTGGTACAACACACACTGGTGGCATTTTTGAAAAGTTTAAGCAACATAGTAGAAAAAATCAATATACAATCAGATGAATACAAAATGAAATATTTACCTGTAGATAGGCAAGCTACCACAACCATAACATTGGACTCCAAGAAAGCATGGTAGTCTAATTTAAAGTAGTCATCATAGTAATCTTTGATAGGACGACAACTGGAAGTTAAAATATTTATATTACACAAAGGTCTAGCTAGAAAAGAGCTTAGACACATATGCATAAACACACAGAGATACTGATCAAACAACAAGCTCATGGGTTTTTAAATGAACAGAATCTTAAGTGACTACTTAACTGGAGCATATGTAAGTCAGATGGACAAAACAGAATTGGTTCACCATTTCTTGTCATTCTAATAATCTTGACTAGGCCACTAAATTGCTCAGACATCGATAACTCATCATATGTTAACTGCATCAGAATCTCAAGTCCTCAAGTTCAATGATTCTGCAAGCTATTGTTCTGAATACTGCTTTGTTTGATCAAAAAGGGATTATACACATGGACAGTCATGTGGAATGCCTATGTGGATCTTTTTATCTATGTAGCGTTCTTCGTAGAATTCTGTTAGAGGTTTTGAAAAAAAGGCAAGGCACTATCAAAGTACACAACAGGGTAGCGATGGAAGAATACCTAAGTCTAAACTTTCTCTTTCAATTTGAACCAAGAGAAAACAAAAAAATAGCACAATAGTAATATGAAAGCAAATAAATCAACCAAACGAAATGTGATAAGTCAAGAATAAAACCAATCACATGAGACACCAAATTTACATGGACAATCCTTTGACGTGAAGAGTAAAAAATCATGGGACCAAATCTCCACTATAATCACCAAGATTTACAATATCATTCTCCAAAATGGAAACCAAACATGTGCCAAATAACTACCATCAACATATAAACCATAACACCAAAAACTAGAGAAATGAATAAGTGAAAGCACCAAAATGTAGCAATTGTTCAGAGATGAAAAATAGTAGCTACAGGATACCAAATCAAACTTTTTCAATTCCTAATCAAATATTGAGTTGAGAGGAGAAAGATATCCAAAAACCAGCTCAATCATACAAGAAATAAAGTGGAAATCACAATTTGAAGTTGACTGCTGTAGATGGAATCTTTGAACGAAAATCTGCTCTATTTTCTCTATTTTTGGTTGCTGAAAACTCTCTTTGTGGGTGGTGAAATAAGATCTAAAAAGATATATATATATATATATATATATATATATATATATATATGTACTATAGTAATGGATCTATGGAAAAAAGTGGGTTGGTATAAATTGGCTTTATTTATCCACATATGAAGGAAAAAAGACCCATAATCCAACAATTCTCCCCCTCTCGACAATGTGGAGGAACTGCCATCCCGAAAATCATGCAACAATCTTCAAACTTCCCTTTTGGAAAAACTTTAGTCATCATGTCGGAACCATTATATTCATAATCTTCTCAAGCTCAAGCAACTTAGAATCTAACACATCTCGAATCCAATGGTATCTCACATCATTGTGTTTAGATCGACCATGAAATGTAGAATTCTTGCAAAGATGTATAGCAATTTGACTGTAGCAATAAAGCACATACCTCTTTTGAGTAGAACCAAGCTCCACCAAGAATCTCTTCATCTAAAACAATTCTTTACAAGTTTCAATGGCAGCAATAAGCTTAGCTTCTGTAGTAGATAGAGCAATAATTTTTTGCAACTTCGATTGCCAAGACACAGCTCCCCTTGAAAAAGTAACCAAATATCCTGAAGTAGACTTGTGAGTATCAATATCACCAGCTATGTCTGAATCAATATAAGTATAAGGGATAGGCTCCCCTATACCAAAATACAAACTCAGACTAGAAGTGCCATAAAGATATCTCATAATCCACTTCACAACATTTCAATGTTCTCTTCCTGAATTAGAAAGAAAAGACTAACAATACCAACAACATGAGAAATATCCAGTCTTGTACAAATCATTGCATACATATAACTACCAATGGTCAAAGCATAAGGAACTTTCTTCATATCTTTCTTCTCATCATCACTAGAAGGACACTGCTTAATGCTTAATTTAAAGTGCATAGCTAAAGTTTTACTGAAAACCTTAGCCTTATCTATGTTGAATCTTCAAAGTACTTTCTGAATGTACTTCTCTTGTGATAACCACAACTTCTTGGCCTTTCTATCACAGATAATCTGCATGCCAAGAGTCTGACTTGCTGGTCCGAAGTCTTTCATAGAAAAATACTTACTCAAATTTTGCTTCTGTTTCTTAACCCTACAAGCATTATGACCAACAACAAACATGTCATCAACATAAAGTAATGCAATAATGAAGTCACCATCAGAGAATTTTTGCACAAAAACACAACGGTCTGAAGTAGTCTTCTTGAAGCTCTACTGACTTATAAAGGAACCAAACTTCCTGTACCACTTCCTGGGAGCTTGTTTCAAACCATACAAGATCTTCTTCAATTTTTAAACATAATTCTCTTCTCCATTGACTTCAAAACATTTAGGTTGTTCCATTGAAATTCCTTCATCTAACTCATCATGGAGAAAAATAGTTTTAACATCTATTTTCTCAAACTTTAAATCTAGACTTGTAACTAAGCGTAAAACCACACGAATGGATGATATCTTCACAACTGGAGAGAATATCTCATCAAAATCAACTTTTTCTTTTTTAGGTAAATCCATTCACAACTAATCTAGCCTTATACCGTGGAACTAGATTACCATCTTTATGATTTACCCAAAAACCCACTTGTTTTTCAAAGCTTTTCTATTTTTAGGTAGCTTAACCAAATCAAAGGTATGATTATCATGCAAAGATGTAATCTCATCTTTCATAGAATCAAACCACTTTTATTTTTCATCACTTTTCATGGCCTCATCAAGACTCTCAGGTTCTCCTCCGTCAGTCAAGAGTACATTCTCATTGGAAAAATAACAAGATGAAGGTATTCTTTTTCTAGTGGATCGTCTGAGATAACTCTCTGTAGCATCAATAACTAGTTGCTGATCAACCATATCAACTTACACTGGAGCATCAACAATATTATGGTAGTCATTCTGAATATGGTCATCATCTTCATTATTAACTTGATTTTCATCACTATGAAGATTTTTTTTAGCAGCAACAGTCAATGGAGTTAGATCTACATTAACTAGGGTCTCACTACTTTGAGAATCAACCTTCTCAGGCTTGTCAAAATATTCAATTATTTGGTCTTCAAAGAACACAACATCATAGCTTTTCTCAAAATTCTTCTCAATTGGATCATAGAAACGATAGCCAAATTCATCTTGACCATAACCAATGAAGATACACTGCCTAGTTTTAACATCCAACTTTGACCTCTCATATTTAGAAACATGCAAAAAGGCTTTACGCCCAAACACTCTAAGATGATCATAAGAAATATTCTTACCAGACCAAAATCTGTCAGCGACATCACCATCCAAAGAAATGGTAGGAGATAAATTAATGACATAAGCAATAGTATTAAGTGCTTTTACCAAAAGGAATCTGGCAGCTTAGCATCTGAAAGCGTATATCTAACCCTCTCAACTAGAGTTTTATTTATCCTCTCTGCTAAACCATTTAACTGAGGAGTCTTTGGAGGAGTTTTCTAATTGCTTTCTGTAGTATCTATCAAAAAAACCAATACACTCACCACCATTATCTGAGCAAATGCATTTTAATTTCTTCCCTGTTTGTCTCTGAACCAAGGCCTAAAAAATCTTGAACCATCAAGTACTTGATCCTTGGACTTCAAAGGAAATACTCGAAGTTTGCGAGAATGATCACCAATAAAAGTCAGAAAGTAAAGTGCACCACCATGAGACCAGACTTTAAAAGGACCACACAAATCAAAATGTATCAACTCTAGGAAATTAAGTTTTCTTGAAGGCAGATAACTCTGAAAAAGAATCTTTTTTTTGTTTACCAGCTAAGCAATAAACACATTTCTTCAAATTTTCTAGTTTCACTCCTGAAAATAAATACTATGCATGGTTCCTTGGTAACTTCTAGTTTGATCAGGAAAACTTATTCAGGAATACACATTGAATGCTAAGATTAGTTTCACTCCTGAAAATAATTTTTTCTTAGCCAAACTATTAATAACCTTCTTACTCATGACTCAACCTTCTATGCCATAGCTTTGATGAAGTATTATTCTCCTCCAAGTTTGCTGAGCCTCTAGAAGTGGATCCCTAAAATATGTACAAGCTAGACAACTTGTCACCTCGATCCATAATCATCAAATCTCTAGTAAGCTTCCACTGGCCAGCACCAAGGGTGTTAACATAACCCTCATCATCAAGGTTTTCTATAGAAATCAGATTCAAGCGAAAATCTGGAGCATGCTTGATATTGTTGAGAACTAGTTTGGAACCATTATTATTTTCCAAACAAATAGTGCCAATGCCAAGTACTTTAACTTCAGCATTATTGCCCACATTCAATATTCCAAAATGACCTGGAGTATAAGAAGAAAATAATTCCTTCTTTGGTGTAACATGAGAAGTAGCACCAGAATCCACAAACTAGCTAGACTTACCATGAACAAGATTAATGGTATTCTCACCACAAGCAACAACAAGATCATCATTAGAAACAACAATAATATGATTTTCATTATCACTTTTTTTGTTGTCTTATATCTCTCTTATACTTGCAATAATATTTTATGATATGCCTCTTTTTGTTGCAATTATCACATGTAAAATTCTTAAATTTCGACCTCTACTTGCTTCTACTTTTATCTCTATCATTCAAACCTTTGGACTTGTTTCTCTCCCTCTCTTCAATAACTAAAAAATTAGAGTGTGACGATGAAGAAGAAGAAGATGGGTCCTGGAATTTTCTTCTCATCTCTTCATTCAAGACACCACTCTTAACATATTCCATAGTTACAACACCACTAGGAGCAGAATTAGTCAAAGAAACTCGAAGAGTATTCCAAGAGTCGGGCAGAGTATTAAGAAGACAAAGTCCCTGAATTTCTTTATTAACTTTACACCCATTCCGGATAGCTGGTCAAGGATACCCTGAAAATTATTTATATGATTAGAAATTTGACTACCCTCTTTATACCTGATAGTCATCAATTGCTTAAGCAAGAATAACTTGTTATTGTCAGTCTTTGAAGAATAAACTGTCTTGAGCTTGTCCCATAAACTTCTGACACGTGTCTCATTCACAATATGGTTTCTAACATTATTTTAAATTCACTATCTGATATAGCCACAAACCTGTAGGTTCTTAAACTCTCAATCCTCATATATCATGGATTGAGATTTAGTAGACGCAAACACAGGTAAATACATTTTCTTGACAAATAGAAGATCTTTCATCTTGCCTTTCCAAGTATGCTAATTACTACCATTCAAACACATCATTTTTCACATATTTGCCTCCATCATTCAAATCAACAATCAATAACAACAAACGCTCTGATATCACAATGTTGGGAAAGGGGCAAGGAACTATCAAAGTGCACGACATGATAGCGGCAGAAGAATACCCAAGTCTAAACTTTTTCTTTCAATTTGAACTAACAAGAAATAAACAAATCAAGCTTAATAGTAATATATCATCAAATAAATCAACCAAATGAAATGAAACAAGACAAGAATAAAACTAATCACATGAGATACCAAGTTTAAGTGAAAAATCCTTCGATGTGAAGAGTAAAAAACTCCGGGATCAAACGTCCACTATAATTACCAAGACATACAATATATTCCTACAAAATGTCCATCAAACATGTGTCAAACAATGAACAGTAACATATAAACCATAATACCAAAAACTAGAAAAATAAATGAGCGAAAGCACCAAAACACAACTTTTGTTCAGGGATGAAAAACAGGAGCTACACGATGCGAAATCCAACTCTGTCAGTTCTTTATTAAAGATTAAGATGAGAGGAACAAACAGTCTAAAAATTAGCTCAATCGGACAACAAACGAAGCCGAAATCGCAATTTGAAGTTGACTGTTGTGGCTGACATTTTTGAACAAATATCTTCTCTATTTTCTCTCATTTTTGCTACGGAAAACTCTTTTTGTGCATGGTGAATAAGACCTAAAAAGATCTATATATATGCCCTATAGTAATGGGCCTATGGGCAAAAGTGGATTGGTCCAAATTGAGCTTTATTTATCCACATAGGAAGAGAAAAAGATCCATATCCAACAAGGGGGAGGGGTATTTGAGTCAAATATTTAACGGGAGAATATTTTTTATCCAAAACACTAACGAGAGGTATTTTTTGATATATTTCAGATAGTTCAGAGTATTTTTAAACTTTTTCCCTACTAAAAATGGAAAGCTCCTAACTTCAAAATATAATTACGATTTTAACACTTCTAGAAATTAAAATATAATATCTAATCATTTAAATATTAAATAGTATCATTTTAATTACATGAATGCGTCATGATGTTTTGACTTCGTGGAATTAATTCTAATTATACATTTTTGAAGAATTCTATCAGCTTAACGAACGTAACTCTTCAACTCCTATGGTGGTAACTTTACGCAATACTGGATGAATGAAATACAACGTAAACATTTATAGAGAGCATGTGATTTAATTAAATACTACTAATTGTCAAACCTTTTGCTTTCTTTCCGTTATTAATTAGTACTAATGACGAATTTATGTTAAATTATTATATAAATAGACATGTAAAATTTGTCAAATCTTTCTGATCAGTCATTTGATGAAACAATAGAGAATAGCTACAAAGTTTTGGAGTATGTAAAAAATTCCTCTTGCATTCAAATTTCAGCCATCTAAATATTTTCTCCATTTAGTTTTTATATCTGGTATTTGAGAGTGACTCCAATACAATAATTCTGAAGTAGTGCCACTATCATTATTTTACCAGTATGTGAGATTTTCCATTGTTCCTCTATGATAATTTTGACTATAATGTTCATAAATAAAATGTTAGGGATGAATATAGAGGAGCAACCTCATAGATTAAGATAGACTCTTGGTTCAATATTAGTTAAAGACTTTTTATGTTTTTTAATATCATGGATAGATTAGATTATGAAATCAATTGAATTCTATCAGCCTATGGGAACACGGGTTTTTGACTTCTAATTAATTTATGTTTTTGTATATTATGAATGCATTAGATTATAATCTACAGATTCTTTCTTTTTAACAACTACATGGAGCTAAATTGTTTATCTCTTGCCTCCTATAAGAAAAGGGAGTTTGCATACATTTGATCTGATGCTATCTAAATGAAATTATGTATGAATTAAGATAACACATTATATTGCAATGATTTTAAAGCCAAAATTAGAGAATTCAGTATATGGGTTTTTTGATCATTTTAATCTCTATACTTTACCCAACTTACTGATCGACGATATATTGAATTTATTTTTTAAGATCTTGTACGACAAAATAGTAATCTTGGTAATGCGTTTTTACCTTTAAACCAGCACAGAACGGTTTATGTTTTGGTTTCCAACAAAAAAGAGAGTTGGGAGATTTTCTATAGCCCAAAAAATTTCACATATTATTATTATTATACAGTATTTAATCATGTGATTTCTCATGCTTTTCAGACACAAATGCTCACCGCACATGGCATGCAAACTCCTCAAAGGGGTTCAATTTCCCTTCCTACTAGAGACAAAAATGGAGTATCTACCAATTTCTACAAGCCAATATTTTGGAGTCATAAAAAGAGGTAAAGTATTGTTACAAGATCGCTCACGTCTGTGCCATTGATTTTTGAAAATTTTTTGGATGGAGGCGGTGTTTGATTCGCATTTGCACCACGCACAATTTGCTTTTTATGGCACCAAACCAAGCGACGTCTCACTTTTCAGTTTTCATATGGGCAAACCATATGGCTACTCAGACTTTGCATAGGTATAAGTGCGATTCCAACTCCAAAATGCTATGGTATTCAGACTTCCCCTGAATTTATAGCTTCGATGTTACATGTACACAACTTTTCCTACATCCATGGCTCAAAACCCAATCACAATGATTTTTCCTTAAGAATTTTGTCACTTAATCTATCATAGGAAAATTCTGTTGGATATCATCACAAGCAAAATAAAGATAAAGTAAAAATCTTAAAATAGAACAAAACGACTAATCCATGAAAATGTGAGCACCATAAAAGTGCCTAAATACTACAACCAATAAAAAAAACTCATCCAAAATAACATCAAAATATCCAGAAATATCAATAATACAGGCCCAAATAAATTGAATGCGGAGACAGGCAACCCAACTAAAAAGCTAGCAGTATCCTCACTGCATAAACGATCAAGCATAAATAGAGATAAAGGTGCTCCCTGAAACCGCATCAAGAGCTGCTCTAGCACATGGACTTTGCATCATCTCCATCAATATTAGAATCAAACCACTCAGCAGGGGCCTCATTATTGCTTTCCACTCTGGAAGAAGGTAGTCTGTCTCGGGGTTTTAGGACCTTCCACATGCCATTTACCCCCTTTCAAATCTTACTGAAGAATTTATCCCTCTTCTTTTCCCTATTCTCCATCCTATCATGTGGAGCTCGGATCTCTCTATAAGACTCTGCCAAAGATGAGTAGGCTAACTTAAGCCTAGAAATGGTAGCTCCTTATGTCTTCTGGTCCTCTACATACTTCTCATAATCTGATCGGGCCACATATGAATGGTGGGTGGTGGAGTGCTCTCCCGATCCTTGAGGCAACTTGGAGACTAGATCCTTAATGGTCCTCATGTTATTATAAATATCATCAAAGGGGTTGGTTGTGGATGGCCTGCAAGACTTTGAATCAATGTTGACTTGACCAAGCCGTTCTTCCTCTTTTTTCTCTTGCCCGATGCGCTCTCACCCTGAATTTTTAGAGGGTAGATGGGGATGCCAGGGAATACCCAAGTGTCTCTAGGGTACTCTACAACCCTGTGCCTCCTGAAAATCTCATTATTAGAGATGGAATAAGAGATACATACCACCATGGTTCTTGTAGAACTTATGTCTAAGATGATAAGTAGACCTACATTCAAAGAAATGTTGTCTAATATGTAAGCAACCATCCTACCCCGCAAATCTAAATCTGCTTTCATATGAGTGTTAGGAGAAACCAGGCTACAAAAAATAGCTAGCCAAACCCAGGCCTCAGCAGTGAAGTCATTCATAGATGTGCTCCTCTTGGTATCCGCCCAAGAGACCTCCTTGCCTGGACATAGCCTCGCTATCCAGCTTCCCGGCTCATATCTCTTTGCCTCAAAATCATTATTATTTGCATTCGTGAGCCCATAGATATTATTAATTTGCTTTTCCCTAACTTTCACCTCCCTTAGATCCTAATTATTGGGTATGAGAAAGATATTACGCTAAAATTTGCGTAGAACTCCTGTACCCACTGCTCATTTTCCCAAAAAGGATCTGGGGCAAAGCATCTCCACCCGGTGTCTATAAGCTTATCATGAATTTCTTAAACTTTTTTGGAACTTTCTCCAAACATATGCCCCCTATCAGGAAACAACTTTGTCTTTGAAAGCTCATCATAGTATTGGTTGTGACACTCAGGAGTCATGAATTGGACTTGGTCATAATTTTCCATAATGTAAACTGTAAAAACATGAGTGTAACATAACAACATTAACCATAAACATTTTCATGCATAGACTAGACTATGTTGTCTAATTAAGCTCATGGGAAGGTTACTTGGTGGTGTATGGACAAGAATTGAGAGTGTGGGATTTTTGGCCTAGGATGAAATTCATACTTAGATATGGCAATCGCGGACCACTGAGCTGTGATCACGGTGCCATAATCATGATCTAGTAAACGTGATAGCAGTATCTAATACCATGCCGAGCCAATTTTTTAACAGTTCAAAATTCATATTTTCATGGCCGAAACATATTCCAAACCAATAAATTAGAACTAAGAACATTGAACAAGGCTCCTAAGCACTCAATCATGCCCTTAGAATGTGAAAATAACTAGTTAAGCTTTATTTGGTCATTTGATCGAGCACTTGGTGTGCACACTATAATTGTCTCAATTTTGAACACAATATGGGTAGTCAAGACTTCCCCACATGTGTGGACACCATTCACCTACGATGAACCACCACACAAGTGTAAATAAACCAAAATTTAGCAAAGAAAAGAACAATTTTAGGCCCTTCCTAGTTCATGCATTCTAAGGCCTATTTTCAATAAATAAAGAATGGATTAAAAGCACTTACCGGAGGAATTATGCAAGATGGATGGAAGGTTGCTTATGGAATGCTCAAAATATGCCTAGGAATGGGCACAAATTGAGAGAAAAGTTGAGAAGGGAGTGTGAGGGAAATGGGAGTCCGATGGTCTTTTAAAACTAATTTTTACCATGATCGCGGTTCAAGATCCACAATCACAGACCCACGGGTGACCACGATCAAGGGCATTTCTGCACCTCTGTTTTCCCCTGTTCAACTTATTACTCAACTTTGGCACACTTTCCCCTATTGAGTCCAACATGCAAAAATTTCACACTTTTCCATTCTAAAACTTATCCAACACACTCCATAGTGCCACAAATGCATGGATTAATCAAATGAAAAAATTAAAATCTACCCTACGAAATTAAAAAAATATACGAGCCACTTTCGTGGCATTTGTGGGTTACCTCCCACATAGTGCCTTAGTTATTATCGTGGTATGACATCTTCCATCTTTCTCAAGTTGGATCCTCAAGGTACCCTTCCTTCACTTCCTCATCCTCGACATCTATGACCGACACCACTTGAAGCTCCATGGGTTATTTCTTCATTTTGCATACCTGAAAGGATAATTCACCATCATGAACTCTAAACCTCATTTTCTCAAGTTCCAAATCAATATTGGCTCTTCGATAGAAAGGAAATTTTGACCAAGGATAATAGTTAGCTCTTGGTCCATGTCACAATCGAGCACTACAAAATCCACCGAAAGGATGAATCTATCCACTTGCACCAACATGTTGAGCAAAACACCAACTAGTTTCTTGATAGATCGGTCCACGATCAAAATCCTAATCGACGTTGGAGTAGGGGTACTTAAGACAAGCCTCTGAGATATTGCAAAGGGAATGAGATTAATACTCGCACTGAGGTTACATCAATCTTTTTCAAACTTATTTGTCCTGATGGTGTATGGAATTGTAAGGGCTCTAAGGTCTTTTTTTTTCATTTTGCTACTCATGATAGCGCTACACCCATGGGTGACTTCAATTGTGACACATTCAACAAGCTTCTTTTTCAATATCAATTTCTTCATAAGCTTAGCATACCCAAAAATTTCTTGGATCTCCTCAAGTAACGGGATATTGATAGAGAGGTTGCAAAGCTTAGCCATAATTTTCTTGAGCTTATCACTCTCCTTTTTCTTCTGAAGCCTTTATGGAAATGGAGGGGGAATTTTCATGGTGGGCAATTCATCACTTCATGGATCATTATCTTTATCCACCTTTTCATCAATTACAATTGGTTGTTTCTTACCCCCTCCTTAAGAGTTTGGAGTTTCTTTTTTTGACTCAACCACAAGCTTTTTCTTCACATTTATTTGTTCAATATCGGGCTTTTTTTCACCCACATTCTCTCCCACAACTTCCTTCAAATAATCACTGTGGGTCTTGCCACTCCTATTGATTATTGGCAACTTTTGAGAATTATTTTTTGGGTTTACATTAGTGTCACTAGGAAGGCCACCCTTTTGTCGAGCATTGAGTTGGGTGGAGATTTGGCCTAGTTACGTTTCCAATTGTTTAATAAAATCGTAGAGGGACACAACCATTTAGTTGATTTGCAAAAAGTTTCCTTTCAATTCATGGACCATCTAGTCCGTTCCCTCCACTTTCATCAAAATTCTTGCCAAGACATCTTTAGTTTTGTATTTGTTGAGGTCAACGCAATTTGTATCTTTGTTCATTGCTTGATCATGAGTGGGAACATAATGATCATACTCTCAGTCTTTATCCCTCCAATCACGGTCATGATCATGATCCATCCAACCTTGGTTCCCACTTTGCCTTTAATAGGCAGGGCAGGAACCCCCAGAATAGTTAGCCAAATACCAAATCTCTCCATCAAGCTACTTGGCCTCTTCATCATCATAGGCCTAGATGCCTTGACATTCATCTCTTTTGTGGGTGAACCCATCACATGCTTAGTTAAAAGATCTAATTGCATCATAATTTTTGCTATGTTTTCCTCCCTCTCTCATCTCGATTATTTCGCTCCTAATTAACAAAGAAGGTAGTAGGATATCTTTTTGGTACCTCGGCATCATAGGTGTGCCACCCCAATTTTTCTTGGTAACTTTCTCAAGAAAGTTTGTAGCCACTTGATAATTCAACTTCATAAGAGAGCCCCTACCGCATTGTCTACCATAGTTTTGTTGAGGATCAATAGCTCGGTAGAAGATCCGGAGAAATATCTTCTCCCAAAACTCGAGGTTGGGACATTGAATAAGTTTTCTTTAAATGCAAGTTGTGGTCCTCGTAGGATTATCCCCCAAAAAGTCCCTCCATTTATAGTATATGCAACATAGTGCTCGTGACATAAAAGACATTGTTCCCATGAGTATGTGGGATACGGATGACACTTGAATGTCCAACGTTACTGAGCTACTTCTCATTATCAAAAGGACCCAACAATACTTGCATTGTCACTCATTGTTACATGAAAACTATGGGAATCACCTAAAAATTAAACCAAAGTAAAGAAATACCACTACAAGTATACCTAAGTAAATATTAACACCGCATAAGTGAAAGCTAAATTTCACTCCTCGACAATAATGCTATCTTGATAGCTTCACCTATACATTCAAATTGGTAGAGGACGATCGTTGTCAATAGCTCAAATTATGTTGAGGTCGAATCTACGAGGAGAGAAATTAGATTTTTAGTCCTATGGGTGTTAATAGTTACTAAAGAGATACCCACAATTCAATAAATTATAGTACATGATTTAAAATGGGGGGTAAGTTTGAAACAAGGATTAATCAAATTTTAATCGAATCAACAAACTAAAGGCAACACTTGTGATTGAAAAATGCAATATGAGAAGGATCTTGGGATTATGTCTACCTAAGGGCAAGTTATGCATGGGAAAATTATGAATCGGTGCAAATTCTAGTTATTGACAATGCGGTAGGCTAGGTCAAAAGTCATTGAGGCTAGTTTGTTAACAAAACCTCAAAAATATCACTTGTTAGCCCTTTCGAGTACCTAACAAGTATGTCAATTTCAACCACCTAATACCTCAATTGGGCATCCCTATTTCTAGGACGATGCCCAAGACATAGCTATCTCTCTACTCACCCTTATTTCTAAGATGGCAAAAGATAGCAAACTAAATCCATTATTCTCCACTATTGCTTTAGTACCCATATCCCTCTTTCAAGGATGATATGAGTTGGAAAAGTTCACCCACATCCTCTTTTGAAGGATGATGTGAGCTTTCTAGAACTTAGGGTTTTAACCTATAAACCTATTTTGGGTGTTTGAGATTTTCACCCACAAACCCCAACTAATTCAAATAAGCAATAGTGAAACCCATCAATTAACAAACTAGAATCTACACAAATATATCACAACTCATACATAACTGCACCTTAGTTTAACAAATCCCAAGACAAGGAAGTTTATCTACTCATGAAGCAAAGAGAAAGAAATATACCATAAGGTTCATTCAAAACATCCATGATAATGGAGAATGAAAAGATCCTTCAATTTACACCTCAATTTCACCAAAATCCACTTGAAAATTAAAATACAAAAATTTCTCCAATTAGTAAGCTTACAAGATTGCCCAATTTCAATTGTTTAAAGTGTAGTATGCCAAATAAGAAAGGGTTTTGCAATTTAAGGGATTTGGGGACAGCTGGGTAAAATGATAGAATTTTCTTCGGGCAAAACCCCGCTAACCCGCGATTGCAGCAGCATGTTCGTGATCGCAGATATCGTGACCATGATAAGGTCACTGCGATTGTGGTTCTTTGACCTGATTTGACCGGCTGCGATCGCGGCCCTCAGACCACGATCGTGGTAACTGAGATTGATTTCTGCTTTAGGTCTTCCAGCTATACTTCTTTTCTCCTTTTTGATCCTTTTCTGCTCAAATCCACATTTTTCCTTCCCATAACCTTTATGCCTACAAAATATGGAAATTAGTGCGTTTAATCATAAATTTTTCTCATTCATACAATTAAATTGCAGTAGTGTGCACAAATTTTGAGTGAAAATAAGTGGTAAATTCACCACTCATTATTGGGTTTACTTAAAGGGAGTGTATCCAACATAGGTGGAAGAGTAGATAACATGGAAGGTCAACTAAACTCGTTCCAATCCATACGTCAACACTACCATGCCTCAATTAGTGAGGCCATGCCCCAAATCCTTTCGTTCGTATTTCTCCAGAAAACCTTCATCAAATGATTAATCCACCAATGCAAGTACATGATTCCATTTCTCAAACTCCTACATATCCACAAAATCAAAATCCTATTCGACTACTCCAACCTTAATTCAACCAAACACAACTAGATACTCAAAATTGAATACCCCAACCTCCACTAAATTAAATTTTCCATTCCAAGCACCCCTTAACCAAAACTAAACCATCCAAATAGAAGAAGAGAAGAGGGAAGAACAACAATATAACTATAAAGTATTTTATGAAGCTGACATATTGATAGAGGAAATGGAAGGCAGACCAATGGATTAAATAAGTTATCAAGGCCGAGGAGGAAGATTTAGTCTGGTGTTTAATGGTAGAGAAAACTTGGGAAACTGACCCCAAGGTTTTGATCAATGGAACCAATAAGGTAATAGGGGTCATGATGTGGGTATCAATTCAATCAAGATTAGTCTTCCGACTTTCAAAGGCAAAAGTGATCCCAATGCTTATCTCTCCAGGGAGTCTTCTTGTGAAAGGATTTTCTAAGTTAATAAGATTACTGAAGAGAAGAAGGTTTTCTATGCCATAGCCTATTTGAAAGGAATGCCAATACGTGGTGGGATTATGCCAAGAGATTTAGAAATATGTTAAATAATCAACAACCACCCCCATGGGATGCATTGAAGGGACTCATGAGATAAACGTATGTGACAGAGAGGTATAATCATAACTTACTTGCCAAGTTATACAACTTGAGTCAAGAAAGCAAGAGTGTCTTGGCCTATTATTATAAATTCCAATAATTAATCTTGAAGTTTGAGCATAATTAGAATGAGAACCATGATATCATACACTTCAAGGTTGGGTTGAACAGATAAATCTCCTCATGCATGACTATCCAAAAGTTCAAAACTATAGAAGAAATCTTCAAAGAGGCCTTTAAGATTGAGAGGGATATGAAAAAAGGGTAACTTACAAACCAAAAGGGTACTCATCTACTAACACTTGGAGTAAGGGTAAATAGGTAGCTTAATAATCATCAAGATAGAACAAGAACAAGGACTACAAGTCCAATAACAAGAAGTCATAGAGAAGACCACTCCAAAGTCCCTGCCAAGAAATGAACCTTCCAAATATCCTACTCCTAATCCTAAAGGTTTCCAATATTTTAAATGTCAAGGATGGGGACACAAGGAAAATGAATTTCCCAGTTAGCAAAATATGATCCTTAGGGAAGAGAAGTTCTATTACTATGGAGAAAAGGTAGGATTGGAAGATTAGAATAATAAAAAAGCCAAAGATGGAGAGGGGTCCAAATAAAATGAGCAAGTAGAAAAGAATAATGAAGATACTTGGCTTCAAGATGGAGATTTTGAGGTTCCAAACTTTGTTGTGAGGCATGGAATGATTTGCAAGGTAATAGATGATCCCAGTCAAAGGGAGAATCTATTCCATACTAAATGACTTATTAAGGAAAATGTGTGCTCTTTGATCATTGATAATAGATGTTGTACTAATGTGGTTAGTGCTACATTAGTTTATATATTAAAGTTTCCCACAACCAAACATACCACAAAATACAAGCTTCAATGGTTAAATAATTTTGGTGAGATAAAGGTGACTAGGAAAGTGGTGATTCAATTCAACGTCAGGAATTATCATAATATAGTCCATTGTGATGTGATACCCATGCAAGCTTGTTATCTCTTTCTTGGAAGGATATGGAAATATGATCATGCAACCAAGCATGATTAGAGAACCAATAGGTATTCTTTTGAGTTGGATGGTCGAAAATTAACTCTCCATCCACTTTTCCCATGTCAAGTGAATGAGGGTCACCAAAAATTGATAGAATTAAAAGAGAAGGTTAAGAAACAAGGTGAGGATGAGGACCAAATCAACGTGAGTGTACAAGTAGAAGAGTAGAAGAGGTTGAAAAAGAATAACCCCTTGGTGATGTTGGCTAGGAACAAAGATATTTTCAAGGATCATGAAGAAAAAACACCTATTCTCCTCCTAGACAATGATTTTCATGCTAAGCACTCTACTTATCCTATCTCCATTTTATTTCCTTTGTTTTGCAGGATTATGAAAATGTGTTCCAAAAGGAGCTTCCACAAGGATTACCCCCACTTTGGAGAATTAAGCGTCAAACTAATTTTTGTGTTGGGTTCTCAATTACCCAACAAAAAAGCCTACCGAAGAATCCAATAGACACAAAAGATCTCCAAAAGCAAGTTTAGGATCTCCTCAATAAGGGTTCCATCAAAGAAAGCATGAGTCAATATGTCGTCTTGGTGTTGGTAGTTCTAATAAAAGATGGAAAATGGTGTATATGTGTTGATTACCAAACCATTAATAAAATAAAAATAAAGTATCACCACCTAATTCCTCATTTGGACCATATGCTTGATGAGTTGAATGATTCTTGTGTGTTTTCTAAGATAGATTTGAAACAGCTTAGGTGTTGGGCACTAAAAATTTCAGAGTTCTGAGCTTACTTTCCTGACTATGACTCTCCTTAAAAGTTATAGGGTGTCTTTATGGGTCGTGGGATCCCAATTATAGCTTGTCTAGTATGTTTTCCAAGTATTCCACTCTCACAATAATTTGACTCACTTAGTCGTATAGACTCATTACAAGTCATAATGTGTCTTCCATAGAGTGTCCAGTGTGATGCCTAAAGTATTCTCTCTTGACTACGACTAGACCCCACGACTCATGGGGTCACAATAAGATTCATAATATTCTTCTCACAGCCCAACCAGTGTGATAGCCAAAGTGTTCTGTCATGTATACGAATAACACATAACGATTCATATAGAATCATTATGAGTCTTAGGGTCCTCCCATAACCAGAATAGTATTGGCATCCCTAGACACTATCCAGACTATGACTGAGGGAAATGAGTCGTAGGGTAACCCTACGAGTCAAAAGGTCACCTGTAGCGACTGGGTGACTTATTTTCCAGCTTTTTATTGAGCGTATTTTAGACATTTCCCTCTTTCACTAAACATAACCCATGACCTATAATCATACTTAGAACCTTATTCTCAGCCATAATACATCAAAATACACTCTTTTCTCTCTCAGATTCTCTCAAGTAATAATAATTAGGGTTTCTAAGAAGTGGATCAAGTAGAGCTTCAAGGATTGAATTCTCTTCATAATATTGGGTATTTCAGGCATATGACTCTTCCATTAAATTTGTTTTATGTAAAGCATGATATTATATGATTATTCATGTCGTTTTAAATAAGGGTTTTGATATAGGTTGAGGATTTTGGCTTGATTGATTATTACAATAATTTTCCATGATTTATTATACATTATTCATGCTTTATTAATGATTTTGAACTTATGGGGTGCATGGTAATGGTGATTAAACTAAGGGGTCATGGTTTTCCCTAATTTGATGATTTTGCCTTGGTATATAGCTTTTGAAATTGCGCTTCCTCAACCTAAATTATGAAAATGATAATGATATATGGATTTGTCACATTATTTGACTTGGTCACTTAAATAATGCATTAACACAAAAGGTTAATGAACCATGGTATGATTTATTGAATATTAGGGTATTTGGATTCCCTGTAAGATTAAATAATTGAACCTACGGTGCTATAAATTCCCCATGTGATGGTTAATGAATTGTGGCATGATCATAAACTTGCAAGTGTGGTTGGTATGAAGATACCAATGGGATGCCTTAATTCATAAATGGTTCAATAAATTGGAAATGTGTGTTAACTATTTTAATTGGGCTTAAAAGATGGTTGTGTAGCCGGGTCGTGAAAGTTGAAGTCCTTAGAGAAAAACACCAAAAATTGTACTAGCTAGCGCAGTGGTCTAAATGTCTAGGAGGTTAAATTCCCCTTATATTATATTATTGGGAGGTCCAAGTGCCCCATGACATATGAATTAGTGCTTAAGTCACCTTTGATTTATGCCAGGAGGTTTGAGTCTCCTATAAAGCATAAGACATATAATTATCCTCTAGTTTGTGTGGCTACATGCACTGAGGCCCTATCAGCTGGGGGAGAGATGGGACCATATAGCCCGTAGGTGACTTATTATGATGGTTATGCTATAAAATCTAGACTATGGTTTTAAATTTTATGCTAAGCCTTGTTCCCTACCTCGACATGTGATATATACATGTATTTGCATATGATGACATGCATTAGGTTTTGACTGGTTTGAACTGTTATTCATGGCATTATTTTCTCCTCTATCACTGATTTATATGCTAGTTCTCAGCCCACTGACCATCTCCAAATGTTGTATCCCTATGTGATATAGGCACCAAAGATACTTCTACTTTTTCTATGCAGTGTTAGGTGGATCGGCTCGGTTCGTCAATCTTTATGGTGAAGTGGTGATCTTCTATTCTCTGAAAGACTTGGTCATTTCATCAGTCTCCTTTCATAGAGTAGAATTGAAGACTTTACAATTTTATTAACACTATTATTATCACTGTCAAAGTCGGGGACATGTCCCAACTTTTATTGGTTTTTTGTATTATTTAAAGGCTTTGTGGATATTACTATGGTTTGGGTTGTTATGTTTGACACTACTATTTTTCTTGTATTTACTATCCTCTATCTTATAATATGTTAGAAATTCAGCCTCTGTTGGGCATTATGTCTGATTTGACTAGGCAATGGGGGTGGTGTCCGATCCTTGGTGGACTTGAGATACCCGTCATGACCATAACCAGGTTTGGGTCATGAAAAGATATTATGAGTGGGTACTACCAAATCCAAATGCAATAGGTTGATGAGTATAAGAATACGTTCAAGAACAAGTTTGGTCTATACAAATGGTTGGTTATGCCTTTTGGCCTCACTAATGCTCCAAGTACTTTTATGCGATTGATGAACCATGTGATAAAACCATTCATTGAGAAATTTGATGTGGTATATTTTGATGATGTCCTTGTTTATATCAAATCCTTTTAAGAGCATCTTTTACATCTGGAAAATGTGCTTGAAGTGCTTAGAAGAGAAAAATTATATGTTGTAGACACATAATTTTGTCCCTACAAAATTATTTTTACCATTTACTCCGTATTACCACACACCCCAACCCCATCCAATAATTTTTTCATAAAATGACCAAATTATAACAAGCTCTAAACAAATTTTATCCTTAAATTTCCACATAATTCCAACTGGAACAAACTAACAACCCCTTCATATCAAATTTTGACAACACATCACTACCCCACCTTATCCCATGTGCCTCTACCCCCTATCCCTTTGATTCATATATTATTCATTTTGTTAAGGGTTATATACAGACCATCACTCTTATACGGGAAAGGGGAGAATATACATACATCAACATATTCGTAATGGAGGGAGAGCTCACACTCTATTTTTTTCATTATTTTTTATGCTCCATCAATACCAAACAATACACACACATAGATAGAGAATGAGTGAGGAAATAGAAGGAGATTAGTGAGAAGCATAAGAAGACGCAGAGAGTTTGAGATAGATGACAATCAATCAAAGACCAAATTTTCTGGCCTGTTTGGGTTGAATCCAGCAAGATTCGGATTGATCCCAATGAGAATTTGTATATGGGTCTAGATTTGTTTCGTTCACAGTTCTTTTTTTGAGTATTCCTCTGTTTCTTCTCAGATTTTATATTTGAATTGTTCTTTTAGGTTTGGTGATTGTGTCATCTGTTATCGAGTTGATATTGTTTGTGGTTTAGGTTATTCATTGAGGATTTTTTGGATGACTCTTTATTCCTTTCATAAATGAATCACAAGGTCTAATTATATTTTCTCTCCTTTTAATTTTTACATAATTATGAATAATTTATGTACTTGGAATGTTTGAATCTTCGTTCTGTATTGGTTGATATTGGATTTGGATATGAAAACTTGATTGGTGGATTGCGTATTGAATTGGTTTAATCATTCTGAGAATAGATTTGGGGGGGGTGGGGTGAGAATTGAAAATGGATAAAAAATGAACGTGATTGGTTTGCATTGATTAATTGATGTTTGTTTGATGCAAAATAGGCATTAAATTTTCTATGTTTGTTAATATCACACTTTAGATCGAAACTAGTAGGCAAATGCTAAGTCGAATAGGCAAATTTTAGCAATGGTGTTTTGTCGAATGTTGGAATGTGCGTGTGAATGGTTCTTTCTACATTATCGCACAAAATTTTAAAAATGTATTTATTCGTTGTGGAATGCCCCGAGGTCACATTGTACTTATTCTCCAGGCAATTCCCCAAACTATCATATACGCAAAAGAGGCTTGTGATCCAGGCTCGAGACATCGGGTAAAGCATTAGAGCATAGTTTAGGATTAGTGTAAATTTACTTTTCAGTACTTTTTTCGGGTTGTAATAATTGGACTGGAGACCATATTTTTGAACTGGTTTTGTTTGGTTTGTTTGATTGATTGTTTTCTGTGTTTTTATGTGGTTTATACATTCACAGTGTCAAATTAGCCGATATGCTCCACCAAGTGACCGTGGTTAAACCACGAGATCAAGGGGTGCCTAACAACTTTCCCTTGGTAAATAGAATTCCTTAATCGGAATCTCTATTCGAGAATCAGTTTAATAGAGTCAAAATCATTTTGGAAAAGGATTTTCAAAGGTTACTTGGCACACCAGATTTATGTCAAGTGGCGACTCTGAGTTTGATTGTTAAAAGTTCTTTTCGAAACAAATCTTCATTTTTTGTCACTTTAATAATAAAAACCCTTTTGAATTTAAAAATGAATAATCTTCACTCTTCATTTAGAATAGGTGTCTTATACATCTTCAAAACAAAATTACAAAAAATATTTTTCTTTAATAGGTTCGTGTTTTATTTTCGTATGAAATTCAAAATCGAAAACCAAAAAAGATTTTCTTTGGTAATCATAGGTTTCATTTTGTATAGGAATCTAAAATATTCAAAAAAAGATTTTCTTTACTCTTCATTTAGAGTAGGTGTTCATATACATCTTTAAAAGAAAACCACAAAAAAGATTTTTCTTTAATAGGTTCAAGTTTCATTTTCATATGAAATTCAAAATTGAAAATCCAAAAAAGATTTTTTTTGGTAATCATAGGTTTCATTTTGTATAGGAATCTGAAAAATTTTAAAAATGATTTTCTTCACTCTTTATTTAGAGTAGGTGTTCATATACATCTTTAAAAGAATACCACAGAAAGATTTTCCTTTAAAAGGTTCAAGTTTCATTTTCGTATGAAATTCAAAATCAAAAACTCAAAATATTTTTCTTTGGTAATCATAAGTTTCCTTTTGTATAGGGATGTTAAAGCTAAAAAATTCAAAAAGATTTTCATTATTTCTTATGAAAATTTGTTATTTTCTTTTCTTCTTAAAGTTTCAAGAAAAAGAAAAAGAAAAAAAAAAGAAAGAGAGTTTGATTGACCATGTTGTGCCAAAACTTCATGAACTACGCACACCTGATTCTCCTCTTTCGAATATGTGATACGTAGGCGCCCTTTATGGATTCGGTGTTCTTTTCAAGAATTTTTTTTTTAGAAAGGGTTGAATTATAACACGTTTGTTATCTCTTGTTCAGTTAGATTAAGGTGGTTGGTTTTTGGTGTCCTGGTGGGTCCTCCATATCATACAAAATCTAAGGAAGGTTTAGCTATGTTCAACAAGGATATAAAGTGTAAACTCATGGATCAAACAAAGAGTTAGAAAAATGAGAGTTTAAAGGAAGAGAATTTGAGAATAAGACAACAAATTATGGAAATGTATCGAGCTTGGGCGAGTGGGATGCCTCTTCCTCCATTCCCTAATATTGACCTTGCAAATATGTTGAATTTACCATCACAATTGAAAAGTCAGTTTCCTATTGTTATTGATGCACCACAACATGCCTTAGAATTCATGAAACATCAACTGCATCCCAATACTTCCACCACTCCTTCTCTAGTTCCTCAATATAAGACTACTACATTCACAACACCACATACCGTCTGTGATTTTGCTGCTCAACCCTCTACTGAGGCTTCCACATTGGTTATCCGCCCAATGATTGTGGTTTCCCATACCGCTAGTGAGCCCATGTCCAACACTCTTGATGATTATTGCTATATTAATGAGCCTACCTTTAAGGTAACTGGACCCCCAAAATTTCTTACAAAGAAGTCTGACATGGCAGAAAAGCAAGAGAAAATGATTGAAAAAATGAAGAGTGCAAAAAATGCTATAAAAAGTTCCCTAGGACTCGCGAGTAAAGAAGATGTTTCATATAAATACTGGGGTATGTCTTCAAGGATCAACCTTCCTCAAAGCTTTGAGATATCAAAATTTAAGGAACAGAATGGACATGGAGATTCTGTGAAACATTTGGGATGATACTGCAATCAATCAAGGAAAACTGAAGGAAAAAAGAAGGAAAACATACCTATCATCGTGCCAGGGCCAAAGAAGAGCTAGAGAGATGCAACTCACCAATACTATCAGCCTCAATTCTGAGATTACATATTAGATCCACATACTTACCTAGAACAAGGTTCTTCATTCCAATATCCAAAATATTCCATTCCACTTCCTTAATAACCTTTGAATAATGCACAATTGTATACTCGTCTGTTATCTTATCCACAATGGAAAGCACTGATCTCTCAACATCATCCTCGACTCCCATATATTTACCAAGGTACCTCTAAATCTAAGTTTCAACCAAGGCCAGACTTTGCAAAGAAAAGGAAGGAAAAGGATAATTTCACTCCTATTAAGAAATCCTATGATAGTTTGTTCCAGAGATAGAGATAGTGGGGAACAATTACTCCTCTCCTTAGGTATACACCTGACCCACATTCAAGAAATTTTGACCCTAATGTATGGTATGCATATCTTTCTGATATTCAGGGTCATAGTACTAAAGATTATCGTACTTGAAAAGAGAAATAGAAAAGATGATTCATGAAAAAGTGATTGTAGTGCAAAACGTTGACACCTCAAGCATCACACAGAATCCTTTGCTAATATATGGTGATGCACAATATGTGGGAAGAAATAAGTTGAGAATGAGGACCCAAAACTTATTTGTTAAGGGAAATGTGTTTAATGGTGGCAAAAGCTCTAGTCATCAAATGCAAATCAGTGTCTAAATGTCAAGATCCGTAATTAGGAAGACACTCCTCTCCTTACTAGAAAAGGGTTTTGGTAGTTAGTCTTGTTTTTCTTTCTATTTTTTGAATTATTTTGGGGTTGTAATTCGGAGTCTATCTTGTTTTATGTCCTTTTTGTTTATGTTTAAACCCTTCTATCTTTTCTTTCAGCAAAATGTAGTATCCTTTTTTACTTTTGTCTTATTTTAAGTTGTTTGTCTTCTTTACAAAGTATATTTAATGTTGATTCTAGGTATATGACATGCTAGGCGAATTTACTGCCAGATCTTAAATTTAGTTTAATCTTGAAACATTGAGTCAGAGGATTAAAGTTAGAAAAAGAGAATATCTGAGAAAATAGATAGAGTGATGAGGAATTTGGTGATCAAGTTGAAGCCTTCTTTAAAATTCAAGGAAATTACTTTGAGAATCATAAGAATAATTTGGTCATCAATTGAAATACATATTTCAATTAAGTCAAATAGTAAATGTACGATCCTATGTCAAAAGGAACAGAAAGAAAATCATCTCCACAAAGTCATGAGTCCTTCAGCATGAGAAATGTACAACAAAAGTGGAGTTGTATGTTGAACAAAGTGCAACAACAGTGATGCACAAATTCAGTTAAAGTTAGTGCTATAAAAATGTCACAAATGATCTACATCTTTCACCATCATATTGCATGATGTGTACTTGCATTTTCAAGGATTGATATGATGAAGACATTTCATTCTGCTATCCAAACATTGTGTCATCCTTTGTGAAACCCGTTTGAGCTTTACTTATATTTTCTTTCATATCCCTCTTTTTGAATCAAGATAAGAGTCAGTAAAGCTCTAAAAAAAAGTGTCGACCAAAACAATAGAGTCAATAAAATTTCAAAAAAAAGAATAATATGTCCAAAAAGAAACAAAGAAGAAGAGTGTTAAGAAAAATAGAGTCAGAAAAAGTTTCAATGAGAAAAAGAGTCAATAAAAGAGAAAAAGAAGAAGTCAGAATCAAGCAAAAAAACAATTTATTGGAACTAAGTGTGACCTGATTCTCCTCTCTCAGGGATGAGATATGTAGCCTGCTCTACTTTGGTCTCAGTCCAACCAAAGAAACTAGGAACTACTTGAGTTACCCTAGTCAAAAGAAACTAGGGCATGAGTTAATTTTTGTTTTTTGAGTCGATTCCAAAAGTTGTAAGTCCCATCCAACTTCAAGTGTCGTTTGGGCCTCATGCCATCTTTACTTTCTAACCTTATCCAAAAGTTGAGTTACAACCAAAGAAAGACCTTTAGATTAATCTTTGAGAAAGATAAGTCTTAATAAGCAATGCATATAATAACGTATTTTGGGAATAACTTGTCTTCCTTAGCATAAGAAATCAAGAGAGAAATAAAAACAAGAGAGTCTTATTGGTGAAAACCTTTATGGGCACCGTAAGGCGATAGTAAGTTGAGAGAGATAAAAATAAGAGTCTTATCGATGAAAATCCTCATGAGCACTATAAGATAATTACGAGTTGAGAGAAATAAAAATAAGAGATTTTCATCGGTGAAAAACCCTTACGAATACCATAAGGAAATGGTGAGCTAAGAAAAAGAAAATGAGAGAGACTTGTTGGCCAAAATTCTTCAAGGCGCCACTAGACGAATGAGGTCTCTATATGCAATTGGCCCAAGGAAGTAACTCAGTTTCAGGGCCATTAACTCAAGAACAATTGGTAGAAAGTTTGGATGAAAAGATTAGGCAACCTAATCCAAAATACATGGCATAATCATTAGAGTTGACTGTCATTTTTAGAATATATTTTTCTTTTCTCTATCTCAATAGGGACATTCATTGTCTATTCTTTCTTCTTTATTTTTATTTTCTTGAGTCAGTTATTCAAATAAAAAGTCATTTTTCTTGTGTCTTTGAGTCAAATCAATGTCAAAGCAAGTGAGAAAAGATTTTAAAATTGGTTACCAACTTCTTTAATTGCACAAATCAAGACAAAAGGCCAGCATATGAAAGAAGCATGATTGTAAGTTAGAACAAGACATGCAGAAGGTCTTTGTCAATAGACAGATCTGGAGGATTAGGGGAAATACCAAGGTGTAAAGTGGATTATCCGAGAAACATAGCAAAGCAGAGATATTGTGTTTGTTTAAGAGTCACTCTTAATATTTTGAGTTTGGATCAATGATGCAACAAGGCAATGACAAATGTTAATGATTGAAAGTAAGATTTTAATGTGGCCAGTGCAAGAGAAATCACCCAAAAAACCAAATTTGCAAGCGAACCACCTTGTTTTAAACTCATGAGTTTTCTTTATATGAAACAAAAATAGTTGCTGCCTTCAAATCAAAGGCTTTAAAGTGAAAATATCCATAGCTACAATTCCTCATTTTTGCAAATGCAAGAGTAGTGTTTCTTTACAAGTTTTGTATCCTAATTATGGTGAAACTCATCATTTTGTACCCCTAAGAGACACAGTCTCTAATTTGGTTCTTTCATGTCTCAGGGCTAGGAGTTGCACTTCCTAATTTAAGCCTTTAATCCTAGAAAATGCACTTTTAGAAAGAATCTTTCACTTTCACTCTTAAGAGAGAAACTTATTGGTCCCAGTCATTCAATTTTATCCTCAAAAAGGTGTATTTGTTGATCAGAATCTTAATTCATCTTTGCATTATGCATTGTTGCAAGTAGTTGTGCTTGAGTTTGACACCCGCAAAAGCTTTTGATGATAAAAAGGAGCAAAAAGAATATTTAATTCCTGTTATTAGGAACATCACTTTAGGACCCTTCTAGTAAAATGAGACTTTGTTTTTCTGGAAAATGAAATGTTTCTTTGTTATAATCTTTGTATGGGATAATTTTTGTTCTAGTTTTGATATTGATGTCAGGAGCCTGATTGGATAACAGGGTAATGAAATTGCAAGTCAGGAGGCCACCTAAAGAACAGGGTGATAAAATTGCAAGTCAGGAGCCTGCCTGAAGAATAAGATGATGAAATGGCAAGTCAGGAGCCCACCTGAAGAACAGGGTGATAAAATTGTAAGTCAGAAGCCTGCCTGAAGAACAGGGTGATAAAATGGCAAGTCAAGAGCCCACCTAAAGAACAGGTTGATGAAATAGAAAGTCAGGAGACCGCCTGAAGAACAGAGTGATAAATTGGTAACTCAAAAGCTTGCCTGAAGAACAGGGTGATGAAATTGATAATCAGGAGCCCGCCTGAAGAATAGGGTGATAAAATTGAAAGCCAGGAGCTCTCCAAAAGAATAGGGTAATGAAATTGCAAGTTAGGAGCCCGCTTTAAGAAATAAAATGGAAAGTCAAGAGTCCAGCTGAAGAATAGGGTGATAAAATTAAAAGTAAGGAACCCACTTGGAGAAAAGGGTGATGAAACAACAAGTCAGGAGGCTTTCTGAAAAACAGGGTGATAAAATTTCAAGCCAGGAGCCCACCTAAAGAACAGGGTGATGAAATGGCAAGTTAGGAGCCCTCCTGAGGAACAGGGTGATGAAATTGTAAGTAAGGAGCCCATATGAAGAACAGGGTGATGAAATGGCAAGTCAAGAGCCCATATGCAGAACAGGGTGATGAAATAGCAAGTCAGGAGCCCACCTGAAGAACAGGGTGATGAAATGGAAAGTTAGGAGCCTGCCTGAAGAACAGGGTGATGAAATGGCAAGTCAAGAGCCCACTTGCAGAACAGGGTAATGAAATTGACAGTCAGGAGCCCGCCTGAAAAATAGGGTGATGAAATTGAAAGTCAATCAATTAAGTTAAGAGATTGAAAGTCAACAATAAGGTGAAGCAATTGAAAGTCAATAAATTGAGGAAATTACAAGTCGGGGGCCCGCCAAAAGAACAGGGCTGTGAAATTAAAAATTAAAAGATTAGTTATTACAAGTCAGGAGCCCGCCTGAAGAACAGGGTGATGAAATTAAAAAGTCAAGCAACAAGGTTAATAAATTAAAATCCAAGAAACAACTTGAAGCAACTGAAAGTCAGGAGCCCGCCTGGAGAATAGGGTAATGATTTTCAAATTCAAGTTCAGAATTCAGAAGTAGTACCAACAGAACATGGTCAGTTCATGAGTTCATCTCCAATATCAAATTTTGTATGGAGAAAGAATTTATTCTCAAGTTCAACCCAAAGAAGATTAGATTTTTTTTCAATTATGACAACATCAAAAAATCAAGTCAGGAGTCCAAAAGAAGCTGCATAGATAGGACTTTTGTAGTTTTAATTATTTTTTTAACTTATAATTTTATTTTTGATGTAATGACAGAACGAGGAGATAAAACATCGACGAGGCCTCACTCGACTCTCCAACTCGATAAAGTCCCTCCTTGTCAATTCTGGAACCACCTGCGACTTGAATCCCACATAACTTAGGATAGGTTGGATGCTCAAAATCAAAACTCTGTTGCCCTCCTTCCTTCTATTTTTTCTTTTGAATAACAGTCAGGACAATATTTTATCTTGTAATATACTTCTTTGTCTGAAAAAACTTTGTGTTTACATCCAAAGAGGCATGATGTAGACACATAATTTTATCCCTACAAAAATTATTTTTACCATTTACTCCATCTTACCACTCACCCCAACCCCATCCCATAATTTTTTCACAAAATGACAAAATAATAACCAACTCTAAATAAATTTTATCCCTAAATGCCCACATAATCCCTATTGGAACAAACTAACAACCCCTTCCTATCAAATTTTGACAACACATCACTACCCAACTTTACCCCATATGGCTATACCCCCTACCCCTTTGATTCATGTTTTATTCTTTCTATTAAGGGATATATACGAACCATCACTCTTATACGGGAAAGGGGAGAATAAACATACATCAACACATTCTCAATGGAGGGAGAGCTCGCACTCCATATTTTTTATTATTTTTTATGCTCCATCAATACCAAAAAATACATACACATGGAAATAGAATGAGTGAGGAAATGGAGGGAGAATAGTGTGAAGCGTAAGAAGAAGTAGAAAGTTCAAGAAAGAAGAAAATCGATTAGAGACCAAATTCTCCAGCCACTCTTCACCAGAAACCACCTCACCCGCTCTGATTTCACTTTGAAATCCACTAGAAAATGAACTAAAACCAATCTCCCATCACCAAAAACTCAAACCAGCTGATTAAATACGCCTGAAATCAACCTATTTGGGTTGATTCTGGCCTGTTTAGGTAAATTCAAGTAAGATTATGATTGATTCCAATGAGAATTTATGTGCGGGTCTCATTTTATTTGTTCACAGTTCTTGTTTTGAGTATTCATCTGTTTCTTCATGGATTTTGTATTTGAATCAGACTTTCGAGTTTTATGGTTGCGTCAGCGGATACTGAGTTGGTATTGTTCGTGGTTGAGGTTATTTATTGAGGATTTTTGGGATGGCTCTTTATTCTCTTTATAAATTAATCACAAGTATTCAGAAGGTCCAATTCTATCATCCATCCTTTTAATTTTCACGTAATTATGAATGATTTATGTTTTTGGCATGTTTGAATCTTTGTTGTGTGTTGGTTGATGTTGGATTTAGATTTAAAAACTTGTTTGGTGGATTGCAAATTGAATTGGTTTAATCATGTTAAGAATGGATTTGGGAGTGTGAGAATTGAAAATGGATAAAAAATGAACGTGATTAGTTCGTATTGATTAATTGATAAGTTTGATAATATCACATTTTAGATCAAAACTAGTAGGAAAATGCTAAGTCGGATAGGAAAATTTTAGGAATGGTGTTTGTGGAATATTTAAATGTGCATGTGAATGGTTCTTTCTACTTTATGACACAAGATTTTAAAAATGTATTCATTCGTCGGGAATGCCCTGTGGTCACATTGTACTAATTTACTGGGGAATGACCCAAAGTATCATGTACGCAAACGAGGCTCATGACCAAAGCCTGAGGCATCAAGTAAAGCATTAGAGGTAGTTTAGGATTAGTGTAAATTTACTGTTCAGTACTTTTTTTTGGGGGGGGGGGGTGGCTGTAATAATTGGACTAGACACTATATTTTTGGACTAGTTTTGTTTTATTTTTTTGATTGATTGTTTTGTGTGTTTTTGTGTGGTTTATACATTTATAGTGTCAAATTAGTTGGTATGCTCCACCAAGCATCCATGGTCGGACCACCAAATCGAGGGGTGTCTAACACCTTCCTATTGATCAATAGAAATCCTTAACCGGAATCTCTGTTCGTGGATCAGTTTAAAAGAGTCAAAATTGTTTTGAAAAAGGATTTTCAAAGGTGACTTGTCACACCAAATTTATATCAAGTGGCGACTCTAAGTTTTGATTGTTAAAAGTCCTTTTCTAAAAAAATCTTCATTTTTTGTCACTTTAATAATAAAAACCCTTTTGAAGTTAAAAATGAATAATTTTTTTTTGGTTAAAGAAGGGGTGTGACATATGCTAATCTTGAAAAATGAGCTTTTGGTTTGAGTGAAGTAGTATTCTTGGAATTTATTGTAAGATCAAGAGGACTTGAGGTGGATGAGTCTAAGATAAACACTATCAAGACTTGGCAAATTCTGAAATCCATAGGTAAGTAAGAAGCATCCATGGCTTGGCAAGTTTTTATAGGAGTTTGTCACAGAATTTAGTTTCATTACCACTCCCTAATCCAAGGTAATCCATAAGGAATCCATTCAAATAGATGGATTAGCAATCCAATGCATAAGAAGCTTTGAAGGCCATGCTTAGCTCTTTCCCCTTATTTCAATTACCCAATTTTGATAAGATATTTGAAATTGAAAGTGATGCAAGTTAGGTAGGCAGAAGTGTCATCTTAATACATGATCATAAACCTATTGCCTATTTTAGTGTAAATCTCAAGGACATAACTCTAGATTATTTCACTTATAATTTAGAGTTTTTTGCCTTGCTTTAAGCATTGGGTAATAGACAACATTATTTGTGGCCCAAGGATTTTGTGCTCCAAATTGACCATGAATCATTGAAATGTCTCTGGGACTAAGATAAGTTAAATAAAAGACATGCCAAATAGATTGCTTTCCTAGAGACTTTATTTATATAGTTAAATACAAAAAAGGAAATAAAAATGTGGTAATCGATGCATTATCTAGGAAGCATGTGCTTATCTCTACATTGTCTTTCAAAATAATGGCATTTAAGAGTTTAAAGACAATATATCTTGAGGACCCCAAATTTGCTTAAATCTTCCAAGATTATGAGACATGGGGTAGGGAAAGGTGGGGAAAGGTATAATCTTCTATGCCCTACTCCAAATTTGATAGTTTCTCGTTCAAATAAATAATGTTGTGTGTGCCCTCTAGCTTATTAAGATAATTACTTGTAAGAGAGGCACATGATGGTGGTAGAATGAGCCACTTTGGAATTGACAAGACCTTTGGAACCCTAAAGGAACAATTGTATTATCTCAATATGCGTCAAGATATTGCTAGAATTTGTGTCCAATGCATCGATTGTAGAAGTGTGAAAGGTCATCTTCTCCCTTAAGGATTATACAACCCACTACCACTCCCCAATTCCCATGGCTTAACATTTCTATGGATTTTGGTTCGGGTTTGCCTAGGACAGGGAGGGTAGAATTTGCATTTTTGTTGTGGTTGATAGGTTCTCAAAAAAGTTCCATTTTATTCTGTTGTAAAATTAATGATGCTTCTAATGTGAATTCTTTTTTTACTGAGCATGTTGTCAAAATACACAGAATTCCTCAGACCATTGTTAGTGATAGGTACTCTAAGTTTATTATTCACTTTTGGAGGTCGGTGTGGGTAAGGCTTGGCACAAAATTGCTTTTCTAAATGTCTTTCCACCCATAAACCAATGAGCGAAAGGAGGTGGAAAATTGAACTTTTGGTTCTATGTTGTGCACCTTACTTAAATGAAAAATAGCCTCTTGGGAGGACCACCTACCTCCAGTAGAATTTGCTTATAATTGTGCTATCCATTCGACAAATGGTATGACTTTCTTTGAATATATTTATGGTTTTAACCCCCAAATCTCTTTAGATCTCACTTCTATTCCTAGTGATATTTTGATAATCTTACATAGCAACAAGAGGCCAGAAGCCATATAGAAGGTGCATGAGAAGGTAAGGATTCACCTTGAGAAGAAGAATCTAGAGGTGTCCAAAAGAATAAACAAGGGAAGTAAGTGAATTATTCTTGAACTGGGCGATTGGGTGTGGGTGCACCTCCAAAAAGATTGGTTTCCAACCGAAAGAAACGCAAAATTAATGGCACGAGGTGATGGTCTATTTCAAGTGCTTGAAAAGATAAATGACAATGCCTACAAAACTGACCTTTCTCCAGAATATCAAGTGCATAATACCTTCAATGTGTGTGATATTTCACTCTTTAACATGATAGAAGATGATCACCCTTTAAATTTGAGGTCAAATTTTTCTCAAGATGGAGAGGAGGATACAATCAAATTAACTCCAAGACGTTTACTAGAAGTCAAGACTGAGAGCTCCAAAGGATCCAAGGATTATTCATGATGTGGGATATACTTGAATAAGTATTCTTACCATCAATAGGGTGTCATTTGATGATGGCTGTACTGACATTGGATCAAGGATCGTTGAAGGAGTTGAGGGAATGCAAAGCGGGGCTAGAAAACTTCTCATGAAGGACATGTGCCCAAGGCACTTTGGATATGCCTTGGAGCTACTCGAGCATGTCAAGATCATGTCAAAAAGTCCCAAATTTTCTTGTTATGTACCCTATATGCGCCAAATCCGCTCAAGTGGATTATGTGGCTTTTCCTTGTAATTGGATCACTTTTGGGCCCTTAAATGTGTAATAATTAGACTAAACTATAAATACTTTGGTTGATTATTGACGAATGATTATCCAATGAGTGAGAGAGTGTTGGAAAACTTATGTTGAACTTTCATTTATAAACGTTGGTCTAAAGGGTGATCATCACCCTTTTGGTCACCATAGAAACTAGGTGTTTGATTAAGTTGTAATTAAGGGTATTAGGATTTAATATATCCTTTTGTTCTTAGTTACTCCTTCTTCTTGTGTCTAATTTCTATCATTTATTGAGTATCACTTTACGTTTCATATTTGGTTCTAGTTTCCGTAGTTTGATTTGTATCAGTATGGGAAAAATATTGTACTCCCTCCATCCCATTTTATGTGTCGCCTTTTGACCGGGAATGGAGCTTAAGAAATGAGTTATGGCTTTGTAAAATTTATAAAATTTCCCTACTTAAAGTTTACTTTTTAGTTGTTTTTTCTTATTAAGTGGGACCCAATAAGGATAAAATAGGGATGTTACTATTAAATAGTTACCAAATAAGGAAAGATGAATTTTTTTTGGAACGAACTAAAAAGAAAATGGTGACACATAAAATGGGACGTGGGAGTAGTATATAATGAGGTAAGAGTTGTGAAAGAGAGAGTTGAAACAACAAAAATATTCTAAGTCACTAACTATATTTACTATACAAAAGAAAGTATTAATATGATGAAGCAAAGTGTTCTTTTGGTGTAGCTTTGGACACTTCAACTAATTCAGAGTTAATTAAGTTGTTCATCATGTTGGCCTGTTGTATCCCAAAGCGGATAAGTCAAGTGATATACTGATGGATCGGTGTAGATTATGCCATAGTATCCTTGAATTTTTTTAATGAGAGTGAGATATTCGCGTCTCAACCAAGAAGAAGATTATTTTATTTTCTTTATTTTTGTTCATTTTATTATTTCAGTTGTAATTTTATTTTTTATGGAATATTACATCAATAATGAGAGCGAGATATTCATGCCACATCATGGAGATGCTTTTTATTAATTTATTATGTTTTAGTTTTCAATTGTAATTTATTTTAATTGTAGCATATTACATCAATAATTGTAAGGAGATTTTACAACTTGAAAAATTGAGAATATCAAGATTGGAGATCTCAACATCTCAACGTCACTAGTCGCTTCAAGCGATGGAAGGAAAAAGGTGAAGAGTAAAGTATTTGCCTACTTGCTCAACTCAAGCGAAGGAAAGGTAAAAATATTTTTGACTTGTTGCTGAGAAAAGATGAAAAACCATTTATCTAATATTTTTCATGACTAAATGATTGTACTTTTCATGAATATTTCATTTTATTAAATTTTTGAATTAATGGGGGTTAATGAAATGAGAAAAATATCATCAAGAAAAATGATCACACTTTTGAGAATGAGTTAAAATAAAAAGGTGTTTAAAGTGCATATATTAGTCTTTAAAGAAATTACACGTTATTATTTACATATGATTTGATGACTTTGGATCTAACATGCATTTTATCAAAAACAATAAAAAATTAAGTAGCCATTTCAATATGAAAAATTGGTTGAGATAAATATCATTCTAGGAATGAAAAATAACTGAATCATGTGATGAACTTTTTCTTGACATGTCACCTTATGGCGGAAAAAATTGTGAAATATATTTTGTTGATTGAATGAGTCATGCAACTTTTTTTTATTCAAATACATGATAATGATGTGACGATTAAAAAAAAGTTTGCTAGCCTAATAAAAAAATTTAGATATGTTGCTAACTATACTTGGCTTGAAATTGTGTATATAGAAAAAAAAATTAACAGATACAAGTAAATCAGGTATATTTACTTGATAAGAAAGTTGTGGTTTGTTTTATTGGAAAAATAAATCTTGTTATACTTAAAAGTATTTTTGATGCAAATGAAAAAAATTATTGCAATATGTGAAATGGAAAAGAAAAAAATAAATTAATAATGTGGATAAATCTACCATGGAGGCTAAGTTTATTGCTTTAACTTAGCTTATAAAAAATTGAATTGATTTAGAGAATTATATTATCAATCACTTTATTTTGAGAAATTCATTAATCTAATTTTTAGTTATTGTAAAAGCACCAATATTATTGGTATACACCATTATTATAATGATAAAATTCAGATCATAATGAGAAAAACACAATATTGTGAGATTATATTGATCAACGGTGTACAATTTATATTAATTTGTGTTAAATCTTGCAGATTTAGATCAAGACATTGGCAAGATAAAGGGTCTAAAAGTACATTGAAGGGGATAAATGAAGCCTACAAAATAACATGAGTCATATATAGGGAAACCCAACCATGGGCTAGAGATCCTATAACTAGGTTTAATGGGAAGAACGAATCATATGGTGACTTGGTGTGGGATGCACTATTGTTTAATCCCCATAGAAAGGTAATTTTGCCCCTCTAAAAGTCAATTTAATTCATTTTACCTCACCTTACCATGCAACGTACCCTATTTAATAACTCTTCCACAAAAAAATAAAAATAACCAATCCATAACAAAATAACAACTTCTCCAATAAAATATTGACAACACATAATCCCACTCACCATCCCTTATACCCACGTGCCCCCCGTACCCTAGGCCTCCCCATTCATGTTTTCCCCTTTTCTTAATAGAATTTATGTCATATACATATACTCTTTAATTTCCATTAACAGGGAGGATACACACCTACTAGAATAAATACCCATACTCATAATATATGCGAACATGCAGAGACTTCTTCATTGAAAAAATACTTACTCATCTACATAGATAGACACACAAAAAAATAGTAAAAAGGAGGAGAAAAACAAAGGGAAAAAAACAAAAAGCAACATGAGAGAGACTGTGAGGAAATAAAGAGAGAATATAGAGAAAAAATAGGAGGATAGAAGAAAGAAACAGTGAGAAATCGAGAAAGGTGAATGAGGATCTTGCTGGTGTTGAGTTTTCTGGCGAATTTCTCACTAGAACAACTATTTTTCATCGTATTCTATTATAAAAACCCAAAAACGGCTCCACTAGTTGAAAATCGGCAAAACCAAACCGAAATCCATTATTCACGACCCCTGTTTCAGTTTTTCTAGTAAACTTTTTGTCGGAATAGGCTTTAGCTCATCAGATAGGCCCACCAAAGTCCCAAAATCCTCTATAATCGTCCTTTCGAGCTAATTCTGGCAAAGATCGGATGGGAATCATGTTTGGGTATTGTCTGTTTTTTGCGATTTTTGTTTTGGGTTAGCAGAAAATAAAAGAAGGGGTGCATACAGGAGGTGGGGTTCATATTGAGGTTTGATTCGAGGTTTTTCGGTGCGGTCTCATCTTTCAATCACATAATTTGACATAATAAAAGCTTCAATCGAGGTCCAATTCTACTTTTTTCTGCTTTTTATTTCATTGTTTATTATATTTTGTGCCTTGAATTGTATATTGGGTGTTGGTTGATCTTTTTGGAGGATGAATAGTTGCTTGGTGTTGATTTATTGTTGGTCCCCTTGGTTATGAATTATGTGATAAAGTGATATGTCATTCAAGAATTAAAATTGGTTATTTTAGGGTGGGAATGAAAACATTGATAAAAGTGAGTGTGGATTAATTTTGATTCATTGATGGTGGTTTAGTTCAAAATAAGCATTGATGTTGTTAAACACAATAATATCATGATAGGTTAAACTTGGTACGCAAATGGTAGGCCGAATAGGCAAATTTAGGAATTCTAAATTGTTGGATGTTTGAATGTTTGATGAATATTTTCTATATTATTGTATGAAACTTAAATAGTATTCATTTTCCAGGGAATTCCCCGAAGAAATTTGTATTTATTCACCGGGAATGCCCTGATGTATTATGTCTTTGAATGAGGTTCGTTATTAAGGACCGAGGCATCAGGTAAAGCATAGTTTAGGATTAATGTAGGTTATTGCGGATTTATATTTCAGTACATTTTTTTATTTTGGTCTATATTAAATTAGACTAAACACTATTTTTTGGATTTTTGAGTGCTTGGTTGTTTGCTTTCTTATTTATGTGTTTGTTGGTTTATACATTCATAGTATCATACTAGCCGATATACTCCACGATGCGATCATGGTCGAACCATGAGACTGAGGGATACCTAACACCTTCCCCTCGGTCAATAGAATTCCTTAGTCGGAATTAGTGTTTGTTGACTAGTTTTAAGAATAAAAAATTATTCTAAAAAAGAATTTTTAAAGTTGACTTGGCACACCCAATTATGCCAAGGGGCGACTCCGAGTTTAAATGTAAGAAAATCATTTTTGAAACATATTTTTATTTTTAGTCACTCTAATAATAAAACCCTTTTCGAACTTAAAATCAATCTTTTTTTGGTTAAAAAAGGGGTGCGACAACTCTTGTGACTTTGCTGGGGACTTTTAGAATTCAAGTTTCTTTGTTAAGTCGTATCGACTTAGTGTGACAGTATAGGTGTATAGACATTTTTTTGTGTTATTGTTTTATCATTGTTGGATGTGTATGTGCTATTTGTTTACAGTTTTCTCTTTTGTGTTATCGTTTTATATCTGACATTATATGCATTACACCGAGTCAATTCTTTCTCAACTTACGCTGAATCAATTCTTTTGCAACAAGTCTCCGAGTAAACATCGTGTACACGAACTTTAGTTGAGTCACCCTTATTTTAGGAAGGGGAGCCATCGGACGTATGGAGTGGGTGGAAAGCTGTCGCAACCACTATCGACCATACACTTCCCCGAATAGACTTATTAGTAGACCTAGCCTAGGTCAGCCTTTAAGTCATGTTTATCTGCATCATATTGGAACCAAGTGGCACTCACCTGGCCTTTGTAGAAGACTCACCCCTAAAGCATCTGTACGTGCTAATTGTTGCATCTTTGAGGGTTACAAGGTCATTTAACAGACTGATTTGGAGAAACCAAGTGCTAGAATTAAAGAAAAGTGTGTAGGCAAAAAAAGATTGAATAAAAGGAAAAAAAAAAGTGAGTCAAAAAAGAATTTCATAGTTTTTTAGAGTTGTTTATCTCTTTTGTTTTCCACAATCCAAAAATTCAAAAAGATTTTTTTTACCTTTTGTACTCATTTCTCACAAAAGAATCCAAAATATTTTCCTTTTGTTTCCTTTAGCAAGCATTCATAATTCAATTTTTTTTTTCAATAGGAGCTATTTATAAAAGAAAAATTAAAAAAAAAAGATGGTAGAAGTTTTGTATATTTTATATAAGGAATATATCAAAAAGATTTCCTTTCATAGTTGTTGGTGTCATTTTATGTTAAGTGTCAAATTAAAAATTAAAAAAAGATTTTACTGACGTTTTTCATCATCTATTTTGTCGTGTCTTTCAAGTCATGGTTCAGTATGTCTGTTACTGTTTAATTTTCCAATCTAGACGAACTACGCACGCCTGATTCTCCTTTCTTGGAAGTGGGATACATAAGTAGCCTTTCTAGGGTTCGGTGATCTTATAAAAAAGAAAATAATAAAAAAAAATTCAAAAAAATTTTCTTCACTCTTCATTTAGATTATTTGTTTCATATACGCATTTAAAAAGAAAAACATGAAAAGATTTTCTTTTAATATTCTTATGTTTCATTTTTGGGGTGAAATTCAAAATGCAAAATCCAAAAGATCTTTTGTCAGTATCTTTTAAAAATAATGATAAAATAAAAAGGAAAAAAGACTTTCTCTTTATTTTAGATTAGTTGTATGCACCTGTTGCTTCATCTGAAAAATATAAGAAAAAAAATTCTTTGATAATTTTAGGTTTCATTTTTGTATGAGTTTCAAAATCAAAATTATAAAGAAAAAAGATTGTGTAAATATCTTTTGAAAAAAAAGAAGAATAGATTTGGTAATAAATTAGTTAATCCATGCATTTCTCCATATGTAAAATACAAAAAAAAATTCTTGATAATCATAGATTTTATTTTGCAAAGGGGATCTAAACCTGAAAAATTCAAAAAGATTTTCGCCAATTCTTTTGACACTTTGTAATTTTCTTTTCTTCTAAATTTTAAGAAAAAGTAAAAGAGTTTGACTGGCTATTTTGTGCTCAAACTTCATGAACTATGCACACCTAATTCTCCTCTCTCAGGAGTGAGATGTGTAGGTGCCCTTCTTAGGTTCAGTGATCTTTTCAAAAGAAAAAAATGAGAAAAAGATTTAGAGAAAATGGTGAACTCTAAGGCAATTGTTATCTCTAGTTTAGTTAGTTTAAGGTAGTTGATTTGTGGCATTCTGCCTGGTCCTCCACATCACACCAAATCCCCAAAAGAATTAGTTGTGTCCAACAAGGATGTAGAGAGTGACATCATAGATCAAACAAAGAGTCAGAAAAATAAGAGTTTAAAGCAAGATATTGTGAGACTAAGACAACAAATAATGAAAATGTATCGAGCTTGGGCCAGTGGATTGCCTCCTCCTCCTCTATCTCCACTATTGACCCTTTAAATTCCTTGAGTTTTCCATCACAATTGCGAAGTCAGTTTCCTACTATTGTTAAACATACCTCAGAATTCATTCCATGTCAACTGTATCCTAATACTTCAACTACTATTTTCTAGCTCCTCAGTACAAGCATACTATATTCACATCACCACATATCGTTTGTGATTTTGTTGCTCAACCCTCTAATGATGTTTCCATAGCTATCTACCAAACGGTTGTGCTTCCTGAATATGCTGATGATTCTATGTTCAATACTCTTGATGATCATTGCTATACTCCTGAGCTTACATTTAAGTTAACTAGATCACCAAAATTTCATACCAAGAAGCCTAGTATGCAAGGTGAGCCAGAGAAAATGCTTGAAAAAATTAAAAAGAGTAGAAAACGCTATGAAAAGTTTCCTAGGACTTATGAGTTATGAAGTCAACCTTTCTCCATACTTTGAGATATCAAAATTTGAGGAGCATGATAGAAATGAGGATGTTGTGAAACATTTGGTATAATGTTGCAACATTTAAGGAAAACTAACGGGAAGAAGAAGAAAAATGTGACTATTATCATTCCAGGTGCAAACCAGATCTTAAGAAGTCCAACTCAGCAATATTGTCAGTCGCAATCCCGATATTAAACATCAAACCCACATACTCACCTGCAATAAGGTTCCTCTTTACAAAATCAAAGGTATTCCATTCCACTTCCTCAGTATCTTTGAACAATGCACAACTGTATGCTCATCCGTATTCTTATCCACATTGGCATGCACCGATCCCTCAACATCGTCCTTGACCTTAATAAATTTAACAAGGAACCTATAAATCTAAGTTTCAACTTATGCCAGAGTTAGCAAAGAGGAGGAAGTCAAAGGATAATTTTACACCAATTGGGGAATCGTATGTTAGTTTATTCCAGATATTGAGACATTTGTGCATATTCACTCCTCTCCTTGGGTACACTCTTGACCCACATTCAAAAAAATTTAATCCTCACATACGATGTGCATATCATTATGATGTTCAGGGTCACAGTATTGAGGGTTATTGTTCTTTGAAAAGAGAAATATAAAAGACAATTCAAGAAAAATTGATTGTAGTTCCAAACATTGACACTACGAGCGTCACACAGAATTCTTCACCAATACATAGTAATGCACAATATATGAGAAGCAATGAGTTAAGCATGGGGATCCAGAACTTATTTATTGAAGGAATGTGTTTGCCAGTGGTGGAAGCTCTAGTCATGCTGATAGATGTCAAGCTCAGCAATTGGGAAGACACTCCTCTCCTTACTAAGAAGGGGTTTTGGAAGTTTGTCTTGTTTTCTTTTTTGTTATTTGTATTATTTTAGGTTTGTAGTTTAGGATCCATCATTTTTTTATTTCTTATTGTCTTTGTTCAAATATTTCTATCTTTCCTTTAAATGAAATGTGGTGTCTTTTTTATTTTGTCTTATTTTAAGTTGTTTATTTGTCTTCTTTACACAATACATTTTATGTTGATTCCAGTGATATGATATGCTTGTGGAATTTTTAGCCAGATCATAAAATCTAATTTAATCATAAAACATTGAATCAAAGGGTTAAAATTAAAAAGATAAAGCATATGAGGAAATAATCAGGGTGTTGAGACATTTAGTAACCAAGCTGAAGCCTTCTTTGAAAATTAAGGAAATTATTTTGGAAGTCACAAGAATAACTTGATCGTCAATTGAAAGACATATTTCATTTAGGTCAAATAGTAGATGCACAATCTTATATCAAGAGAAACAAAATGAAAATCAGCTATGTGAAAGCATGGGTCATTTGATTGGGATGTACAACAAAAGTGTTGTTGTATGGTTGACAAGTGTAGAAAAAGAAGTAAAACACATGCTCAGGTCAAGTTAGTGCCGTAAAAAATGTCATAAATAATCTTCATCTCCCACTTTCATATTGCATGTCATGTACTTACATATTAAGGATTGATATAATGAAGACATTACATTCTGCTATCCAAACATCATGTCATCCTTTGTTTATCCCATTTGAGTTTTAGTTTTATTTTCTTTCACCCCTCTTTAAGAAACAAGATAGAGTCAACAAAGTTCAAAAGAAGAGTGTCGTGCAAAAGAATACAGTCAAGAGTCAGAAAAGTTTCAAAAAAATATGACAAAAATAACGAAAAGAGATGAGTATCAAGGAAAATTAAATCAGGAAAAGTTTCAAAGAGAAAAAGAGTCAATAAAAAAAAGAAAATCAGAATCAAGTAAAAGAACAAGTTGCCAGAACTACGTTTGACCTGATTTTTCTCTCTTGGGGGTGAGATATGTAGGCAACCCTACTCCGGGTTTGGTCCAACCAAATGAACAATTTAGAATTACCCATTCTAAAGAAACTGGGGCATGAGTTAATCTTTGTTGTTTGAGTTGATTCCAAAAGTGGTAAGTCCCACCCTACTTCAAGTGTCATTTGGGCCTTAGGCTATCCTTTCTTATAACCCTATTCAAAAGACAAGTTATAACCAAATAAAGACCTTCAGATCAGTCTTTGAGAATGTTAAGGCTTAGTATGCAGTGGATATGATGATGAATTTTGGGAACTACTTGTCTTCCTTAGCACAAAAAATCAGGAGAGAAATGAAATGAGAAAGTTTTATTAGTGAAAACCCCTAATGGGCATCGTAATATGATTGTGAGTTGAGAGAATAAAATGAGAGAGCATTATTGGGGAAAACCCTCACAGGCACTGTAAGGCAATTGTGAGTTAAAAATAATGAAATGAGAGAGTCTTATTGGTGAAAACCCTCATGGGCACTGTAAGATTATTGTGAGTTGAGAGAATGAAATGACAAATTATTGTTGGTGAAAACCCTTACAAACACTATAAGCAATGGTGAGTTGAGGAACATATGAATGAGAGGGGCTTTTCGGTGAAAATCCTTCAAGGTGTCACTAGCTGAATGAAGTCTATGAATACAATTGGCTTAAAGAAGCAATTCAGTTTTAGGGTCATTAATTAAACAAAAATTGGTGAGAGTTTGGATGAAAAGATCAGACAGTTTAATCCAAATGCATATCATAATCATTAGGGTTGACTGTCAATTTCAAATAATTTTTTCTTTTCTCTGTTTTCTAAAGGGGACACACATTGTCTTTTCTTCTTTATTTTTTTTTGTTCTTTGAGTCTGTTATTCAAATAGAAAATAATTTTCATTTTTCTCATGTCTTTTAGTTAAGTCCATGTCAAGACAAGTGGGAAAAGATTTCAAAGCTTGTTACCAACTTCTTCAATTGCACAGAGCAAGACAAAAGGCCAGCACATGAAATAAACATGATTGTAAGCTGATGCAAAGCATGCAGAAAGTTTTGTCAACAAAAAATTTTTTGGAGTCATGGAAATACCATTTTCGGAGTCATAAAAATACCAAGGTTCAAGGGGTTTATCTAACAAACATTGGAAAATAGATATATTTGTTTGTTTCAGAGTCAATCTTAATAACCTGAGTTTGGATGAATGGTGCAGCAAGTCGATAACATATGCCATTAGTTAAAAGAAAAATTAAATGGGAGAAATGCAAGAGTAAACACCTCAAAATCCAAAGCAGCAAGACAACCACCATGTTTCAAACTAACAAAATTTTTTTGTATGAAATAGGAACAATTGGTACCTTCAAATCAAAGAATTCAAAATGCAAATATCTTGAGGTGCAATTCCTTGTTTTAACAAATTAAGAGGTAGTGTTTCTGTATAGATTTGGTAATCACAACTATGGTAAAACTAGTTATTTTGTACCCCTAAGAGACATACTCTCTAGTTTGGGTCTTTCATGTCTCACTACCAGGAGATGCACTTCTTAATTTGAGTTTTTAATCCTAAAGATACACTTTTTAGTTAGAATCTCTCATTTTAATCTTAATAAATGGACTTGTTGGTCCTGATCATTCAATTTTATTCTCAAGAGGGGCATTTATTGATTAAAGTATTGATTCATTTTTGCATTATGCATTTTTGTAAGAAGTTGTGATTGGGTTTGACACCCGCAAAAGTTTATAATGATTAACTGGGAAAAAAAGTTAAATTCATGTTATTTGGAACTTCACTTTAGGATCCTCCTAGAAAATGAGACTTTACTTTTTTGGAAAATGAAATCTTTCTTTGGGATAATTTTTGTTCTAGTTTTTATTTTAAGTTCAGGAGCCCGCCTGAAGAATAGGGTGATGAAATTGCAAGTCGGGAGCTCACTCGAAGAATAGAGTAAGGAAATTACAAGTTGGGAGTCCACTCAGAGAATAAGGTGATGAAATTGTATGTAAGGAGCCCACCCGGAGAGCAAGGTTATGAAATTAAAAGTCAGGATCTCGCCCAAAGAATAGAGTGAGGAAATTGCAATTCAAGAGCCCACCCAGAGAATAGGGCGATGAAATGGAAAGTCGAGAGCCCGTCCAAAAACTAGGGTGATGAAATTGCAAGTCAGGAGCTTGCCCAAGGAATAGGGGATGAAATTATAAGTTGGGATCCCACCTGAAGAATAGGGTGATGAAATAGCAAGTTGGGAGATCGCCCAAAAAATAGGGTGATAAATTGTAAGTCAGGATCCTACGTGGAGAATAGGGTGATGAAATCATAATTTGGGAGCCTTCCGAGAGAACAAGGTGAGGAAATTGTAAGTCGGGAGCCCGCTTGGAGAATAAGGTGATGAAATTGCAAGTTGAGAGCCCATTCAAAGAATAAGATGATGAAATTTCAAGTCGAAAGCCTGCCTAGAGAAAAAATGATGAAATTGCAAGTCAAAAAACTGCCTAAAGAATAGGGTGATAATATTAGAAGACGGGAGCCCGCCCAAAGAACAGGGTGATAAAATTGCAAGTCGGGAGCCCACCCGGAGAACAAGGTTTTTAAATTACAACTTGAGAGCCCACCCGAAGAACAGGATGATAAAATTTCAAGTCGAGAGCTTCTCGAAGAATAAGGTGATGAAATTGTAAGTCTAGAGCTTGTCCAAAGAATAGTGTGATAAAATTACAAGTCGAGAGCCCGCTTGAATTATAGGGTGATGAAATTATGTCAGAAGCCCACCTGAAGAATAGGGTAATGAAATTAAAAGTCAGCAGCCCTCCTGAAGAATAGGGTGAGGAAATTGCAATTCGGGAGCCTGCTCGGAAAATAGGGTGATGAAATTAAAAATCAACTAAGTGAGTAAATTGCAAGTCGGGATCCCTCCTAGAGAACAGGGTGATGACATTGAAATTAAATAAATTAAATAAATAACAAGTCAGGAACCCTTCTGGAGAACAAGGTGAAAAAATTGAAAGTCAAGTAACAAGGTGAAGAAACTGTAAGTCAGGCGCCCACCTGGAGAATAGAGTGAAGATTTTCAAATTCAAGTTCAAAGTTCAGAAATTCCACCTGAAAGAACATTGTTAATGTTTGAATTTATTTCCAACACCAAATTTTGCATGTAAGAAGAATCTATTTGCAAGTTTAATTCAAAGAAAACCTGACATGTTATTACTTGAGTAAACATTGAATACTCAAGACAATAATCAAGAGAAGCTGCATAGATTGGACATTTGTAATTTCATTTATCTTGATAACTTGTAATTTTTATTTTTGATGTAATGACAGGGCCGTAGATTGGAACCTCGATAGGACCTCACTCGACTCTCCAACTCAATATAGTCCCTTCTTTTCAATCCTAGAACTATATGTGACCTAATCTTCACATAATCTGGAATAGATAGGATGCCCAAAATCAAGAGTCGCTTGCACTCCGTCCTTCAGTTTCCTTCTTTTGTATAATGGTCAGGTTAAAATTTTCTCTTGTTGTCTACGTTCTTGTCTATAAACACTTTGTGTTCATAGACAAAGAGGGTCATGATGTAGACACATAATTTTGCCCTTCCAAAAGTCAATTTTAGTCATTTTACCTTACCTTACCATGCATCGTACCCTATTTAATAACTCTTCTACAAAAAAAAAATAATCCATAGCTAAATAACAACATCCTCAATAAAATATTGACAGCACACCATCCCACGCACCATCCCCTATACCTACGTGCCCCCTCCCCCCACCCTAGGCCTCTCTTAAAAGAATTTACTCCATATACATATAATCCCCAATTTCCATTCAGAAAGAGGATACACACCCACTAGAATACATACCCACCCACATAATACATATGCACATACAGAGAATCCTTCATTAACAGAATACTCACTCATCTACATAGATATACACACAAAAAAATAATAAGAAGGAGGAGAACAATAGAGAGAGATGTGAGAGAGGAAGTAAGGAAATAGAGGGAGAATAGAGAGATAAATAGGAGGATAGAAGAAAGAAATAGTGAGAAATCAAGAAGGGTGAATGAGGATCCAACTGGTGTTAAGTTTTTCTGATGAATTTCTCACCAAATTTAGATATTTTTTATTGAATTCCATCACACAGACTCAAAACTAGCTCTTCTAGTTGAAAACCAGCAAAATTAGATCAAAATCCATTAGTCACGACCCCCATTTTAGTTTTTTTGATGAAATTTTTGTTGGAATAGTATTTAGCTCATCGGATAGACCCACCTCAATCCCAAAATCCTCCATAATTAGCCATTCGAGTTGATTTCAGTGAAGCTTTGATGGAAATCATGTTCGGGTGTTGTCTATTTTTCATGATTTCTATTTTGGGTCAGCGAAAAACAAAAGAAGGGGTGCATACAGGAGTTAGGGTTTGTATTAAGGTTCTATTTGAGATTTTTGGGTGTGCTCTCATCTTTCGATCACATAATTTGACATAATAAAAGCGTCAAGCGAGGTCCGACTCTAGTGTTTTCCTCTTTTTATCTCATTGTTAATTATATTTGGTGCCTTGAATTGAATATTGGGTGTTGGTCAATCTTTTATGATGTTGAATAGTTTCTTGGTGTTGATTCATTGTTGGTTCTCTTGGCTATGAATTATGTGATAAAATGATATCTCGTTTGAGAATTAAAATTGGTTATTTAAGGGCGGGAATGGAAACATTGATACTGAGTGTGGATTTATTTTGATTCATTGATGGTGGTTTAATTCAAAATAAGTATTAATGTTGTTAAATGCAATAGTATCATTATAGGTTGAAATTGGTAGGAAAATAGTATGCCAGGTAGGTAAATTTAGGAATTGTGAATTGTTCAATGTTTGATGAATGTTTTATATTTTATCGCACGAAATTAAAATTGTATTTACTTAGCGGGGAACGCCCTGAAGAAATTTATATTTATTCACTCGCGAAAGCCCCGACGTATTATGTCTTCGAAGGAGGTTCATGATCAAGGCTCGAGATATCGGGTAGAGCATAGTTTAGGATTAGTGTAGGTTAGTGTAGTCTTACATTTCAGTACCTTTTTTATTTTGTTCTGTATTAAATTGGACTGAACATTATTTTTTGAATTTTTGAGTGCTTGGTTGTTTGTTTCCTTGTTTATGTATTGTTGGTTTATACATTCATAGTGTCATACTAGATAATATACTCCACGAAGTGATCGTGGTTGAACCATGGGACTGAGGGATGCCTAAAACCTTTCCCTTGGCCGACAGAATTTCTTAGTTGGAAATTCTGTTCGTAGACCAGTTTTAAAGTGTCAAAAATTATTTTTGAAAAGCATTTTCAAAGATGACTTGACACACCCGATTATGCCAAGTGGCGACTCTGAGTTTAAATATAAAACAAAATCTTTTTTGAAACATATTTTTATTTTTAGTCACTCTATTAATAAAACTCTTTTCGAACTTAAAATCAATCTTTTTTTTGGTTAAAAAAAGGGTGTGACAATCCCTTTCTATGGTGTGAGTGTATCCTTCTATAATAATTTGTGGAGGTTGAGTCTAAGAACTCTTAATGAAATTCGGTATTTCATATGAGTGGAGTGTTGAAATTACAGGACTATTCTTGATAAATTTCACCTATGTGAGTGTGGAAGCAGGCCATTTCCTATGAGAATTGGGTTTATTCTCAATAACACTTACGAACAACCGGCATAGCACACGGCCGTAATGTGTTGTCTATTAAATCATATGCTAACACCTTGATTGCTATATGTAAGTAATGGTACTTTATTTTTCTTAAGCAGTTATATTTCAATTATGGGACTACTACTGAATCCAAAGTAAAGGTTATTATTTTACTAAGTAGAGATTCAATGTAAAATACACCGTTATTATGCACAATAATCTCTCGCCAAGTAAATTGTTGCAATACTCTCTTATTGAATATTAAAATGATTGAGAGAATATTGGTTCATTTTAATATTAAATTAAAATATTAAAATGCATAATTCTACCATTTCTTATTTGTGTTGATTGAATGTCTATATTCATGAAAGCGTTATATGTCATTACTCATATTAATTTGTTGTAGAATGTGATCTTTGATTCATTTATTGTTGGATGAACTTGGTCATCTACATTTTTGTAACCTAAATGACTATTAGTTCTTGTAACATTTCACTTATTGTTCACTCATTATTCTACCTCTTTATGTTATGTAACTTATGTAATATCTAAGTATTTTCATCTTCCTCAATATCCACTACTCCCTCATTTACTATTTCGAAGAAATACTACACCTATATAAAGGGTGTTTTCTTCCTTGTGTTGTGTAGATGAACTATAGTATATTGTGTAAAATGAGGAAAAAAGATAAGTGTGGGAATATTGTAATGTGTAGTCATGAAAGAGAGAGCTGAGACAAAGAAAATATTTTACATTCACAACTATTCACTATACAAAGGAGAGTAACTATACTAGTGAAAGGGATAGTTGAGACAAAGAAAAATATTCTACGTCTTCAATTATATTTACTATACAAAAGAGAGTTTTAATGTTGAAGGAAGACGTTCTTATGGTGGAGCTTTGGACTCTTCAACTGATCCGGAGTTGCTTGAGTTATGACGTTGATGGGTTGCTGTATCCTAGAGGGGACAAGTCAAGAGATATACTGCCAGGATTGATGTAGATTATGCCGTAGTTAACTTGAATCTTCTTAAAGAGAGTGAGATATTTGTGCCTCAGTCGGGAGATACTTTTTATTAATTTTCGTTGTTTTACTTTTCAACTGTAATTTATTATAATTATGGTATATACACCAACATATGAATTAGTAATGCATGAATTAGTAACACACGAAATATAATTTAGATAGTTCAATATTATACTTTATATAAAATATTTATTTATATCTTTAACTACTTTAATTTAACACTCAAATAATAATTTTGTTGTTTAAATTAATATTTATCTAATTTTTTTTGATATAATATTTTGTTAATTTTTAAAATTAAATTGCATATTTATTATAAATAAATAAATTACATACATTCAGATGTTAAAAAAAAAAGTCTTAATCATTTAGTGTCAGATCTAAAAAGACAACATCTTAATCATTCAAATATGCATTCTGATTCAAACGTCTTAATCTTAAAAAGATAAAAAATTCACTCTATATTTTATATTAGATTTATACCATATTTGGTTAATGGTATAAATTAGTCTGGAAATAAATTTATATCATTAACCAAACAGGTTATAAATTTAGTACCAAACTTAATTATGAGATATTCCACCTTATACTGCATACCAGACGGCCCCTTAGTCTCCTATTTGAGCTTTAAACCTTTTTGTTGGCTAGCCATGATTGAAGCTAAAACCCTTGTATAAAAAAATAATTTTGTTTAGAACATATTCATTCTTGATATTAAATATGAAAAATGACGCCTAAACAACACATGTTGAGGTGAATGGTGTAAAAGAATAGTGATGATTGAGGCTTCAAGTCTAAGTTTGGGTGGAAAAACAGTTATGTTTAGAGTCTAGACAAACATGGCACAAGAGTTAATGAAAGCAAATAAAAGGAAAAGAAAAAGTAAAAGACTAAAAGGGTGAATAACGTATAGTGTTCAAGGAGTGTGTAGTCAGTCTTTTCCTAAATATGTGCCATAACCGGCTCAAATCCTACGTCACAATCTTAGAATTTCGTTATGTGATCCAAACAGAGCATTCTAAAGATAATGACAATAGAAATTAAAAGCAAACATATAGTAAATACATGTTATAGCATGTGAAATTCTTTGCGAGTAGTGAGTGTTTTCTCTTCTCTTAGCCTTATGTCTCATTTGTTCATTGTATATATACGTGTAGGGGTGGGTATTTGGTTTGTTCAATTTGCTTGTTTCATATTGGTTTGGTTTTTTGGTTTTGAAATTGACGAAAATGACAATCGTAACCAAACCAAAATAAATTCCATTTGGTTCGGTTTCTACAAATTCTATTCGGTTATTTCAGATTTTTATTTCGATTTTGAAGATTAAAGTAGCAAACCTTACTTTGTCATGAATGATTTTAAAATGTTGTACATCTATGTCAACTTTTCATGAATTACCATGAAAACATGTCAATGATACATGCATGTTGATGATACAGACACCTCAAGCAACACAACTGTTGCTTATTATGTAAGACTTTAGGGAATATGAGCTGCTGTTGTTCCCATTGTATACATCAAATAATAGTACTATGAGTCTCCGACTACAAATTCTAATAATTGCCTTAACAATACCACAAGCCATGAATTTAGGGACGTAAATCGTAAGATTAGGGTAACTTATTATATATTTACACTGCATGTATATAATAATAAATAAATAAATATAATAAAATATATATGTTATTTATATAATTTCGATTTTTCGGTTTAACCAAATTTGTTTTTTTTTTTTTTTGAAAAAACAAAAACCAAATCGTTTAACCGAATTTCTAAATTTTGAAATCGAAATCAATCCGAAAAATCAAAAAACCAAAAAACCAAAACCGAATCTAAATTTTAATTTGATTTTTTGATTTCGGTTTAAATCAAAATATTCTCAACCCTATATATGTGTTGTTTAGGAATTCTCTTTGGTCTATGTGAGAGCACTTGAATTATAATAGCTGAATAACCTAACTTTTCAAACTGAGTCTTTTGTATACATGTTGGGCTGATATAAGTATCACAGATTGAGGTTGCATTATTAGTCTTGTCAATTAGGTGTGATCCAATGTGTTAGAAAGAGGGAATTGAGGGGTTTATCATGTTTCAAAGTGCCTATTGTAAATAGCTTACTTTGTTGTGCTTAATCTGAGGTGTAGTAAAATGTCTTGTATGATTTACTTGAGGACAAGTAAAATATTTAAGTTGGGAGTGTTAATATTCCTGAATTTATGGAACAACTTATGTCTTTTACTTGAGTTTCCTATGTCCTTGTGCATTCTTTCTTATTTTTTTTTTTCAGTTAGAATACTGTTTAATAGGTGTATGATGTTGGAATTTCTAAAACTAGGAAAAGGTGAGGAAATGCCCAAAAAAGGGAATTCATAGTCAGTAAGGTGGAAGACCAGACCATGGAAACAAGCATGTAAAAGATCAAAGAGTAATGCACGCAAGGTATTATGAAGGTGACTAATTGATAGAGGAAAGTACAGACTATATGTCACATTCACAATCTGTACATTTTGAAGAAAACTAAGCTAGAATGAAGTTTTATGGAACAGACCATGGACCAAAAAAATTATACGATCATTAGATCAAACCAAATTTGCAGTCTAGAAATCCTAGGCATAATTCATGGAGGACTTAAAGGAAAACCATTAGCAAGGGTTAATGTATGATCCATGGATTGTGTCTGAAGACAACTTGATTATCTTGGAATTCTGAGTTTGTCCCTCACAATAAATACTTTTCATAGGACTTTTGTAATAAAGAGTTACTAGGACTTTTTAAGTTTACAATTTTGGTAGTTTTTCTCTCTCTAGTTTTGAAGTTCTGTGAAGAACAAAGAACAGGAAGTTACTCTAGAAGATTTGGGTAAAGAGCCACTTTTAAAACTTATTTTGATAAGTAGACACTTTTTTTTTTCATTTAAATGTTTAGGGTTTGGGATAAAAGGATGGGGTATGGGTTAAAGTGTAAAAATAAATAAATTTTGGCACCCCTTATGACTTCTTAAAATACTTTTTACACCCACCTTTTTATTAAATACCAAAAAAAATTTCTCCCTCCTCACTTATACTCACAAAACCATGGCCATTTTCCCTTCCTCTTCCCCCAACTCTCATTTTCGATTTTTATCTTCTCTAAAGCTTTAAGATCTTTCATCTTTCATTTTAAATAATTTCTCTTCATCTCTCGTATAATTTGTGCTCCATATTGATAGTTTTTTTTTTTGCTTTATTTTCGGTTTTGATTTGTGGTAATTGAGTTGATTTTGGAGGAAATTATTTATTTTTTTTGAAAAACTGGGGTTGATTTTACTGATTTTTTTTATTTTTAAGTTGATATTTGTTTGATTGTTGATGGATTATGATTGTCCTTGTCTATTGCATAGTGAAATTTTTTTGCGAATTTAATCGACTAATGTGCCAAGAAATTTGGATGTTGTTTCGTTAATAGATCGTTCGGTTGATTAGGTATTTGTTTGGTTTGGATGGAACAAACTGAATTTTTTTCAAAAATGGAACTTGATTTTACTGAAAATCTGTGTGTTTAAAGGTTATATTTGTTTGATTGTTGATGAATTATGATTTTTCTTGTCGATTGCATGGTGAAATTTTTTTGCAAATTTAATTAGCTAATGTGCCAAAAAATTTGGATGTTGTTCTATTAACAGACCATTTGGTTGATTAGGTATTTGTTTGATTTGGATGGAAAAAACTGAAACCTTTTAAAAAAATAAAACTTGATTTTATTAAAAATCTGTATTTTTAAGTTGATATTAGTTTGATTGTTGATGGATTATGATTGTCCTTGTTGATTGGATGGTGAAATTTTTTCGCGAATTTAATCGATTAATGTGTCAAGAAATTCGGATGTTGTTCTGTTAATAGACCGTTTGATTGATTAGGTATTTGTTTGGTTGTAATGAAAAAAAACTGAAACCTTTTTAAAAAATATATGAAACTTGATTTTACTGAAAATCTGTGTTTTTAAGTTGATATTTATTTGATTGTTAATGGATTATGACTGTCCTTGTTGATTGTATGGTAATTTTTTTTAATTTTATCAGTTAGTGTGCCAAAAATCTGGACAATGAAAACAAGTTTATTTATGATCCTAGACTTAATAGATTGTAGTCGTCTTCTTCTTCCTTGATTTTCGTATAGTACTTGTTATCACTTTTTCGACGATCACAAAAATTATGCAACAGATTAAAGCTTTGGAACAAGCTAAGGATTGTTTCAAATGAGAAAGATAGACATTGTTACTGCTGAATAAAAATGAGAAAGGGATGGATAAATGAACATGGAGTAGCTCAAAAAGATCCATGTCATTTATATAGTAGGGCTACCAAAAAAGTGACCGTTGGAAAAGATCTAAAGAATATATATGCCTTCTATAACCGATTATTAAGGTTTACTATAGATCCTATCATTGTATGCCTGAAAGAGTTGAGTTTAAACAAGGCGCAGTTGGAGCTTCTTAAAATTGATAAAATAAAAAGAAATTGAAGAAATATTAGACTATGCAAATTATTTATTATATACTGACACCGTTGTTGATTTCTACACATGATAGATAGATTATCATTTTTTCGAGAAATTGATTATTCACCTACTCATAGGTCTAGGATCAACTATCTAAATGTATGACCAAGTTTAAATAATGATTAAAAAAAGAGAAATTAAATTAAAGTATGATAATTAAAACCTTTCAAACATTGTAAAACAATTTAGATACATTGATTATGACACCAAATCACTTTTAAACATGATCAAGTGATATTTAAGGCATGTTATAGTCGTAAATCGATGAGATGTGACTAAAAAAGGAAAAAATAAAATAAAACAAATAAGCACCATTCAAGCAATGAAAAGCAACTAGATATCATTAAATGAGATTAGACATGTCTAAAGAGTATAAAGATGAGTGATGGTTGTGAATTGTGAGTGTTCATGACACAAATAGTGTTTAAGAACAAGTAGTCCTTCTCAATGCAAACGTTTGTTATGAGTAGTTAATTGTTACTATCATTTCTCTTTCTTATACTTATTTGATCTAGTGTTCAATTATTTTATACTCTCATATGATGATATTTAGTCACTTTCCATTTCTTGAATGATGTTATTTTATTTTATTTTATTTCTCCATTTTTTAGTCTCGTCTTACTTTCCACTAGACTCAATCGGTCGATACATGACTATTAATTTAGTCTAGTATAGGTGCATACAATTATATATTGTATATGCATGATATCTGTATAGGTCTAGTATCAATCATCTAATTCTATTGACAAGTATGACGAGACTAAAAAGAGGAGAAATAAAATAAACTAAATTAAAATAAATAAACATCATTCAAGCAATGAAAAATGACTAAATATCATCATATGAGAGTACAAAATAATTAAGCACTCGATCAAATAAGTATAAAAAAGAGTAATGGTAGTAACAATCAATTACTCAGAACAAAGTCTACATTGAGAAGGACTACTTGTTCTCAAACACTACTTGTCCCATGAACATCCACAAGTCACAACGATCACTCTTCCTAATGCTCATTAGATGCGTCTAATTTCATTTGATGATATTTAGTTGTTTTGCATTCCTTGGATGGTGCTTATATATTTTATTTTATTTCTCCCCTTTTTAGATCCATCTCACTGATTTACGACTATAATATGTCATAAATATCACTTTATCATGTTCAAAAGTGATTTGCTATCACAATTAACGTATCTAAATTATTTTACAATGTTTGAAAGATGTTAATTTTTATACTTCAATTTTATTTAATTTAATTTCTATTTTTGTGTCATTATTCTAACTTGTCCATATATTCAAGGGAAAATGCTCTATTACCACCTTGAACTATACGCGAAAAGGTTGAGACACACCCGAACTTCAGGAGGATCCTATTACCCCCTTGGACTAATTAAAATCCTATTTTTACCAACCTTAGCACCTACTTGGCACATACGTGGCACACACGTGTGCTCAGTGTGTTGTGCCACGTATGTGCCACGTAGGCACTATGATTGTCAAAAATATGATTTTAATTAGTGCAGGGGGTAATAGGACCCTCCTAAAGTTCGGGTGTGTCTCAGATTTTTCGCGTATAGTTCAAGATGGTAATAGAGTGTTTTATCTATATTCAAATAGTTGATCATAAACCTACGAGTTGGTGAATAATTGACTTCTCAAAAAATTGATAATCTATGTATCATGTGTAGAAATCAACAATGGCGTTAGTATATAATAAATAATTCACACAGTCTAGTATTTCTTCAATATTTTCTTATTTAACATTACATAAACATTCTTATCCTTGAATATTTGTCCTACACAAAGGTTGGTGCCGTCCAAGAAAGAGTGGCTTGCTTGTGGTTCGAACTGCCCGTCCTTACCTCCTTCATACTCCTCTTCTTCTTCTTCAAAATATTCAGAATTATCCCATTCATGATCACCCATGCAATCGTATTCCATTGACATATCATCCATTGTCGGGGGTGAGGGTACGTATGGGGATGGTGTGGAAGCTTGTAATACCCCACTCTTCTCCTAGTTCAAATTTGTCTCTAGAACATTAAAAATCTTGCTTCAAAGATGAATATATTTTATTTTATGTTAAATTTTTAAGATTTTGACTTTTGATCCCGTGGGAAATCGAATAAGCTTTCCATCAATATCAAATTCGCCCAAATCCGATACTCAGACGAAGAGTTAGAGCTGTTTTAGTGAGATAGTGTACCACCTATTACTTTAGCGCATCGCGGAGCAAGCCAAAATGGCAATTGTCAAAATCCAGTAAGCCTCTGCAACTCCACCGCATCGCAGTGGCTTTCCAGTTTGCAACCAAGGTGGCAACGTGATTTCTACCGTGTCGCGCCAAGGCTCAGTTTCCCAATTATCCAATTTCCAGTAAGCTGGTGCGATTATGGCGCGTCGCGCCAACATGTAAAATCAGAATTTTTTCCAGTTCCAAATTTTAATTCCAAGGGCAAGACTATCATTTTGCTACCTCTATATATACTCTTCAACATGAGATTTCTCATTATTTCACCCAAATATACTAGTTTTCTCTCAATTTTCTTCAAGAACAACCATTAGGGTTCATAGCTCAAGACCCAAGTCATTAAGATTCCTCCGTAAATATTTCAAGAATCATATAACAAGATATGCAGATGTTGATTCTTGGGTTCCTTCCACCTAAGAAGTTCAAGAATTCTTTTCTAAATTCAAAGATCTTATATTTATATGTTTTCATGATTCATGTGAATTGAAATTAAAGTTCATGTTATTATTGAGTTTTAATTCATGATTTAGACTACTAATTTCAAGAGTTGATTCTATTATGTGATGAATTGTATGATGTTCATGATAAACCCTCTTCAAGTTGCATGATATTGATGTATTCATAATAATTAAGTATAGAATCTGTGTTATAACCGCATGCTCCCCATATGTTTGATAGAATGCTTAAGTAAAGAGAATAATGCCCTCTTTAGTATGTTAAGCATGAAATCCCCAATTACGTGATAACTAGTGAATGCCAAGCGTTTGTTGAAATTCCTTAGTAAATGTATTATGATAAGTTTCATGCATTCTTATCTATGTGTATTACTTATTGAACAACTACGAGGTATTACTATGCATTCCCTATACATTTACATATTTATGACATTCAAGTGATTGACGAGATATTGTATTGATTGTGTTGTGAATCAAAGTCCATTGTCATGATACTAAAGTGTGGTCTTGTCTTAGTTATTTATGCTATCGATTCATAGAGGTATTTATACCCAAAAATTTAACTGTGTGTCTAGAGCTGAGTCAGTCTCAAGATAATTTCATTCGTGCTATGATCAGTAGAATTCAGCCAGTACAGAATTTAAGAAAATTCAGTAATCTCAGTACTAGTTCAATTCATTCTCATTATCAGTCTAATCCAACTCAGTATTCAGTTCCGATTCAATAGTATTCAGTAGTATCCAGTATTCAGTTCAGACTTCAGTGAAGCTAAGTAAACTAACAAGAATTAAGTAGCATTCTGTCAGATAATGGAACCAAGTAAATTCAATCAGCTCAGTCAAGCAAGATGACCAGTAATAGATTTAGCATAGTTTAGAACAATCTAGGAATCAGTTCAGTGTCTATTCAGTTGAGAGTATGATTCAGCACCGAGCGAGGGTAGGGATGATGGCTTCCCCGTTATATTAGGTAGAGTCGTTAATAACAATCGCTTCCCCATTATATTAGGTAGAGTCGTTAATAACAATCTCTGCACTCTATAACTACGTAGCCAGTGCAGGATGAGGAGTCACCCGTCATATTAGGCTTGACTACCTCCCCGGAGTCACCCGTTATATTAGGCTTGGCTCCAACCAGGTGTCACCCATTATATTAGGCATGGTATCCTGGGTTTAGAGAGAAGTGTCTTTATCCGTGGCACGGTCTGACACCCTTCCAACTGGAGTTACACGTTGGACCACAGAGAAGCTAGAAGGGATATGTTGGTTAGATGACTACCTCCCACAGTCTCAGTTTCATATTCAGTCTCAGTAAAAGAATTTAGCTGAGGAGTCACCCATTATACTAGGATTTACTACCTCTCAGAGATCACCCATTATATAGGCTTGATCTTAAATTCAAACAATCATATTCATTATCAGTAGACTCATAGGTCACTCGTTATATAGGCTTGATCTCAGATTCAGTTTATCAAGTTTCAGGCATCATTACCAGTAAACTTAGAGGTGACCCCTTAAATAGGCTTGATCTCAGATATAATAAATCAGTATCAGTATCAGCAAGATTAGACATCAATCTTAATAGACTCAGTTATTCTGTCTCTCAGTATTAATAAACTCAGACATCAGTACTAGTAGACTCAATCATCAGTAAGTCAGTATTTAGAAATCAGTATTTAGAGTTCGTATTCAGTGTTACTGCGATTTCAGTTTTAGTTTAGGCATTTATGCATATGTCCTCATTCAGTACTCTCATCTTATTCTGTTAAGCAATGTTTATTCATAAGCCCTTGTATTTAGCCTTACCTCATCTAGCATACCAGTACAGTCAAAGTACTAACACATACGTTTCTATTGTGCTATGGTATCTTATACCATAGGTTTCGAAGCGTGAGATCCAGAGCACCCTTAGTAGTCTAGAATCAGTAAGTAACAGTAGACGTAGCAGTGAGTCCTCTTCATTCAAGGATAATCCTTATTTTATTATGGCATTAAACTCAGTTCAGACAAGTTTAGAGGCTTTTCGAACAGATGTATTAGTATTCAGTTTTAGTGTTGAGTGTTTTTAGATATTTGAACCTTATGGCAAGTTTTCACCAGTTCTTCGCATATATTTCAGTATAGTTTGTAGTGCTCAGGTACAGATATCAGAAAAGGGTTAGCTTGTGGTCCTTCGGGATCATGAGCACCGTGTGACATTTTGGTTTCAGAAAATTGGGGCGTTACAAAGCTTCTTTCCGGGATCTTCCAACAACTTTAACCCACAATATAGGCATGAAATTATTAGAATCAACGCAAAGCATGTATAATTCCATGTGCCTATCATTCCTTATGAACGTTGGAGAGATCCCCCTATTTATCAAGTAACTAATTACCACATCGCTTTGATCACTACTTAATTCACCGTTGTCCATTACCCTTTTAACTAAATCGGCTTATGAAGCATTGCGACGAAAGGAAATGGACACTGTCTCCTTAGACGAGGTTTTTCAAACCCAACATTTAGAAGTCTCCACCCATTCACCAGAAAATATACCACCAATAATTACGTATTTTATAATAGACATGATATACCTCGATAATAGTATTTAATAGACCTAAACAGTGGTTTATGAGCCTAGACTTAATAGACTGTAGTCGTCGTCTTCTTACCTATTTTTCGTACAGTACCTGATCTCGCCTTTTCCGACGACCAATGAATTACAACTTAGAAATAATCTGAGGAGTGTTGGAATGTTGCTATTGAGCCAAGAATATTCGATTTCAAAACGTGGGACTTATTTTTAAGCCTTCTATATGAAAATGGATGAAAATGTGGGGCTAAAAATATGAAAAAATGGCTTAAAACAATAAAGGTAATGTCACTTTCCGATGGATGCCAGAAAATTCAACGAAAAATGACCGAAAAACCGACAAAATGGTGGTTGATGGTGGAGAAGCTTGAGATTTTTTTTAAAATTAAATATTCAATATTTATATTTTTGGACATAGACTAAAATGTAGTTTTTAAAAAATAGGGGCTGAAATGGGAGAGACACCAAAGTGTACATTTTTTAACTTGAGTCCTAGGGTTGCCATTTATTTTTGTGCATCCATTAGGGTGTCCATTTTCTCAATTTTTAAAAACTAGTGTCTAAATGTCAAAAATAGTTCTACAAGTGGAATTTTAGCAAAGAGCCCAAGTTACTCTTTTCATCTTTAATCTAAGTAAAATTTAATGAATTCAATTAAATGTCTTTTTTTTTTTTTAATGTATTATGAGTATCTAAATCCTCTACGAAGTTTGTGAACCTAATGGGAGTGTAATCTTTATACGGTTTGCTTGTATTGCATGATTTATGCATATTAGTGTATCAAAATATTTCTGAATTTTTTGATTGGTTAGTGATTAAAAAAATTAACCTACACTAGAATATTTTAGTTCTACTAGGGAAAGATGGTATGGTGGACTCAGTGCGTATCTAGAAAATTTGAAATATCTGCAACTGTATGAAATTTGAGAACGTTATATTCCATTCCAGGTATAAAACCTTATTTCTTAATCAATATAGTTTAACAACTAATTTTACTACTGCAATTTTAGTTATAACATCAAAATAATCTTTTTTGCTATCAAAAATTAGATATTAGACAGTTAATCACGTATTCGTCCAATCTGTGTCTTTTCTCGCCTCTTGCTCATGGAGTTCCATTATAACCTTACTATATTTACGAACAATTGCGTTACATTATATTAAGGTATAAATTTGAGAGTACCATAAATCCAGGGCCTATAGATCATCACATTGTATTCCATGTCCCTGTACATTATTTTGAACAAGGTTTCCTTGACTACACCTTCATCATAGGTTGGTAACCTAATCTCACCTCAGGTTATCACACTCGACATATTGAATTTAGTTAATAATTTTGTGGCTGAACCTCTCTAAAAGAAAGGGATGAAGGAACTCCGGTCCAGGTAAACCTGCGCTTTGAACATCATCCTGATGAGAAACTGCTACTGAGGGAAATAGTGAGAAAGGGATGACTATCATACGAAAATGAAACTAGTCAAAATAAGAGGCCGGAATTTTGGTTTATCATCACCAGAACAAAGATCAGTCTAGGTCGAGATGAAAGAAAGATGCTTCTGGAACTAGTTTTCGATAGGGTCTATCTTTGTTGGAGTCCCACATCGGTGGGTTAGAGGGTTCTTGATCTCCTTATATGGTGTTGGGTCATCCTCCCTTCATGAGCTATCTTTTGAGGTTGAGTCAGACCTAGAATCCATTTTGATCCAGTTAATGAGGTCTGGAGCGTATCCCACATTGGTAAAGGGATGAGTATTAGACCCAAGATCCATTCCTTACAATCTTAGCTCGAAGGAAAAAACAACCAATTTTATTTGTTCAAGGGCTCTTAATTGGATGATGATGGTTAGGGGAGTTTCAAGTATCCCACATCGGTAAAGGGATGGGTGTTAGACCTAGGGGTGTCAAGTGGGTCGGGTCGGGCCCTAGGGTTTTAGGGTTCCGGGTCCCGGACCGGTTATTTTGTTAAAATGGGCCCGACTAACCCGTCTCGGACCGGGCTGGTTAACCGGTCCGGCTCGGCCTAAATTTTTTTTTTTTTTATAAAAAAAAGATATTTTGGATTTTGGGCCAAACTAGCCGTTGGCCCAACGGATATATAGCCGTTTTTGGATCCAAATGGCTAGTTTGGGCCCATTTATTAAAAAAAAAAAAACTTTAAAAAATATATTTTAATCCAAAAAAAAAATCTATAAATACCCTACAACTTCAAATTATTTTTCACACAATTTTTCACTCTCTCAAATCTCATTCTCTCTCAAATCTCAATTCTAAATTCTCAAATATTCAATATATTTAATTTCTTAAAGTGTTCACTTTAATTTTTTAATTTTTCGCTTACAAAGTACGAGCGGAAGTTTCTAAAGTCGCAATCTTCGGATACTTCTAAAATTTGGTATTGTCGTTCCATCTCTTACGTTTAATTTTTATTTATTGTATTAATTGTTTAATATTTAATTTTATTATATTTGTGTATTTTGAATATTTTTAGTTTAATTTAATTTATATTATGGATAAATTAAGAAACCTCGCTACTAAAGGTGTTAAAATTTTTTGTCCCGGAAGCGGTAGTGGTAGTAAAAAGCGAATTACTGGCGGTAGAGGTAGTTCTAGTAGTAGATATACCCGTGTGCCTTTGCCTCCGGTACCGCTTGGTACACCTTTTGAGGAAGAAATAGGTGTAGGTGCTCACGATATGGATTATGTAGAAGCTCAGGAAAATTACGATATAGAAGAAGAAAATGAAGTAGATGCGGTTAATTTAGACGAAGATAATAAAAATATTGCTGAGACACCCGCAATAGGAGATGCTAACGTTAGCTCTGAATCAATTAATCTCCCTTTCCGTCCTCCTAGTGCCCCAAAACCTCGTAAAAGAATTAGTATTGCATGGCAATTTTTTGAACGTATATCAGATATTGAGGTGCAATGCAATATTTGTCAACAAATATATAAGCATAGAAGTGGAGGCAAGCAAGGGGGTATGGGTACGTTAATGAGACATATAGCTGAAGATCACAAAAGAGAGTTAAATATTGCAAAAGGTGGTGGGGATGTTGGTGGGTCAACGCAAACTAGAATGGACCCAGCAACTGGTCACATAGCGAAGAAGTATAATAAATTGAGGGACAGGGAAGAAATAGCTAAAATGGTAATTGTGGTTTGTTTGCCTTTTAGTTTTCCTTCTTCTGATGCCTTTGTTCGTTATATACAAACAATTTATAATCCTATGCTTAATGGTATTCCTAGAAGTACTTGTCGGTCTGATATTTTTAGAGTCCAGTCACAATATTGTTTTTATTTATCAACATTGTTAAAAAATATTCAATGTAGATTGTCCCTAACTTCTGATCTTGGTCGTGCTGTAAATAAAAATGATTATTTAACCGTTACTTGTCATTGGATGGATAGTAATTTCGTGATGCAAATACGTATTCTTGCTTTTTAATATGATGAAGATCGTAAACATACTGGACACTTTATTGCTGATTCTATTGTTAAAATTGTCGGATATTATGGTATCGAAAATAAAATTTTATGTATTACTTTTGATAATGCTTCTAACAATAAGACTGCTATAACAAAAATAAAATCTATGCTATCTCCGCCCTTGCCTGAAATTTTTCATATTAAGTGTGCATGTCATATATATAATTTAATTGTAAAAGATGGTCTTGAGTTTTTTGAGCTTTATATTAAAAAAATTCGTCTTGCCGTTGGTTTTATTCATGGAAATAATCGTAGATCGAGAATTAGAGAATTTAAAGTTAAATGTCAAGAAAATGGACTTACACCGATTTTGATGCCTGAGGAAATTGATACTAGATGGAATTCTACGTATGAATTTTTAAAAACTTATTATAATTATAGAATTCCTATTACACTAGCTTTTAACCAACATTGCGGTTCATTTGCTGATTCTGCTGATTGCATGCTACATAATTCTGATTGGGTTGTAATTAATGATCTTGTTAAGTTTTTAGAAAAATTTTATGTAGCTACGGTTGAATTTTCCGGTGCTTATTATCCTACTATTTGTAATATTTTGGCATATATAGCCGATATTTCTGGTTTGCTCAAAGAATATAAAAATAAAGAAGGTTATAAAGAAGCTGTTGGCGCCATGTTTACGAAATTTAAAAAATATTTTTTCCCGATTCCCCCTATTTACTTGGTTGGTTCTATGCTAAATCTGTGCATGAAATATAATCATATGTGTCACTTTAGTACTCTTATTTATACTAACTTAGAAATAAATACTAACCATGATTCTAAACAAGTACAACCTGATTTGTGGACGGCTACGACTGATGCAAAGGGTTACATAGAAAAATTATATAATCACTATGCTGATTTATTTGATTTAGCCGTACCTACAAATATCACTCCAACTGTCGCTCCTTATTCTCCCGAGGAGCCATCATCTTCTAAAAGGCCGGCACATAGTGGTTTTTCTGATTCGTTTTATGATTTAAATTGTTGGAACAGTGTTGATGAGAGAACTTACACATCAACTTATCGGGAAGAGCTGAAATATTATCTTCGGACGACACCAGAGGATCGCAGACGACGGATCAACACGTTGGATTGGTGGAGGAGTAATGGAACACAATATCCTGTGCTTTCAAGATTAGCTAGAGATATCTTGAATGTTCCAATGTAAACCGTTGCATCAGAGAGCGCCTTTAGTCAGGGACGACAGCAGCTTGGAGACAACCGACACTCATTGGGAAGCAATACAATAAATGTTCTAGTTTGCCTCAGAGATTGGATTAGAGCGGAAAGAAGAAACCAAGGAATGGAACCGGAGCCGAGCGACGAGCTGAAACTTGAAGAAATTATGACTTCACAGGAGAACTCAGCAGAATCAAGTCCAATGCATGGTTTTGCCCCCGTTGACTTCGACTATCCTATGCAAGTTCCCATTAATATTAACATGAATGAGTTGGAAAAAATGATGCATAATTTATAGATTTTTCATTCATGTAAATTATAAATTTTGGATCATTTTGCAATCAATAAAATTCCCCAAATTCATTCACTCCTTAGTCCTTGTTTTTTATTTTTTTCATTTAACGATTTAAAATTTTAAATTGAATTTCTAGTTTTCTACTTTAAATTAAAAACTTACTTCTAATATATTATTAATTTACTACCAAATATTATTAATTTATTATATTAAGTAGCATATGTTTGTATATTTGTGTCTATATCTTCTATAAAAGTGTATATTTAACGTATACATGTGTATTGTTTTATAAATTAGTATATAAGTATATCGATATATATTGTAATGTATATATAATGTAGTAAATTTTATAAGTAGTAGTATATATACATTGAATGGTGCGTATACACGTGTATATATCTTCTATAGAAGTTCATATTTAACGTATACATGTGTATATGTTATATAAATTAGTATATAAGTATATCTATATATATTGTAATGTATATATAATGTAGTATATTTTATAAGTAGTAGTATATATACATTGAATGGTGCGTATACATAGAATAGAGTGTATATATGTGAATAAATCTTCTATAGACGTGTATATTTAACGTATACATGTGTATATGTTTTGTAAATTAGTATATAAATATACAAATATATATTGTAATGTATATATATTATAGTATATTTCATTTAAAGTATTACATATACATAGAATAGAGTGTATATATGTGAATGGATCTTCTATAGACATGTATATTTAATGTATACATGTGTATATATTTTATAAATTAGTATATAACTATACAAATATATATTGTAATGTATATATATTGTAGTATATCTCATTTAAAGTATTACATATACATAGAATAGAGTGTATATATGTGAATAGATCTTCTATAGACGTGTATATTTAACGTATACATGTGTATATGCTTCATAAATTAGTATATAACTATACAAATATATATTGTAATGTATATATATTATATTTTATTTGATTTAAAGTATTACATATACATAGAATAGAGTGTATATATGTGAATAGATCTTCTATAGACGTGTATATTTAACGTATACATTACTTTATGTTTTATAAATTAGTATATATATTGTAGTATATACTTTTTTTAAAGTAGTACATATATATTGAATGGTGCGTATATATGTGTATATATCTTCTATAGACGTATATCTTTAAAGTATACAAGTGTATATGTTTTATAAATTAGTATGTAACTATATATATACACATATTGTTGTATATATATATATATGTATATTGTAGTATATATTTAATTTAAAGTAGTACATATATATTGAATGGTGCATATATATGTGTATATATCTTCTAAAGCAGTATATATTTAACGTATACATATGTATATGTTTTATAAATTAGTATATATATATATATATATATATATATATTGTAGTGTATATATATATATATATATATTATACTATTATAGCATATGTTTTATTTAAAGTAGTACGTATAGTCATATATAATTATATATTGAATGGTACGTATATATGTGTAATTGTTTTTAAATTTTTTTAAAAATATATATTGTATATTAGAGTGTATATAGTGTATATTGGAGTGTATATAGTGTATATTGGATTATTTATTTATTTTTTAAACGGGTTTGACCGGTTTTTAACCGGGTTTGGCCGGGTTTTGGTGGATTTGACCGGGTTGGATTAAGCGGGCCGAGTTAGGTTGGGTTTTAATTTTTTTACTGTTTGGCCTGGCCCGGCCCGGCCCAGTTAACGTCAAAACCGGCCCTTAACTGGCCCTCAACCCGTTTAAAATGGAAGGGCTGGTTCCGGGTTGGCCCGTCCCGACCCGTTTGACACTTTTAGTTAGACCCAAGATCCATTCATTACAATCTTAGCTCAAAGGAAAGAACAACCAATTTTATTTGTTCGAGGACTCTTAATTGGATGATGATGGTTGAACTAACAGGATTAATTTACACACACTTAATTTAAAGTTTAAACTCTACAATATTGAAAGAGATTACCAAGTCATATGTGGAAGCGTGACACCATTTTAATCCTCATAATTACAAGTGATCAAGTCTTTATTTGGTATGTTATGTGCCTTTTCATCATGGGTAATGAAACCTTGGTCTATTTGCTACCAAGAATGTTACTCTTTTAAACTCTGAACTCTCCCCTCTCAAATATCGTGTTGATTTTATGACGTGGTGAGGCAGGATTTGATCGTTGTTCTCATACCTGTATTTTCCGTAGTTGATTTTGGCTCGGTCACTAAGAAATTCTTTCAAATGTCCATTGTTGTGAAACAAGGATGCTTCCTCCCCAGGATATCCGTAATCCCTAGTTCTATGACTTTGCATACTATGAAATTTGCAAAATAAAATTGCATCCATTTGACTAGGGTTTGACCAAATCAGCTTTGACCATTAGACCTTTTTCATATTCCTAACTTTTGCAACCAAATTAGTATGGCTAATGATGAAATTCTATTTCAAAGTTTCTAAGGCCTCCATGCTTTTAGCTTGATAAAATTCTTGTGCTTCTCTATTAGGTAATTCCATTCTACCCCGTCCCTAATTCATTCATCTTGCATTACTCAGTATGCCAAGCAACTAAAAGTTTTGGCCACCTGGTCACTCAGACGGTATCTAAGGTTTCTACTAATCCCTGGAAGATTTTTGACCGAGGTCGAGGACCCTCCACAGCCCATCTTGAAATTAGTTTCAATCACGGTTTCTCAAAGACAAGGCGGCAAAAAATTCAATTGGTAATTCTTTGCTCAAATTTATGACTCATACCAATTATGAAAATCTGCACATGATGTTGCCACAATTTTATTTAAATTCTCCTTCAAATTTTGTGACACGTGAACTCATAGGGTTTTAACCCTTGGTTCATGCCTCCCCCACCTATTCATTTGGAAATGATGGAAGTATCATCCTCTAATTATGAAATTTGATTACAAACTCTTGAATCAATTATGTACTACTCCGCATTATCTTAAAGATGTCTTCCTTCCGGGTATGTATCTGTTGACCCCAGCATGCAACCTAATAAATAAATCTACAAGCATAATAAGGGAATCAATTCAAGTTTTGGGTAATAAAGAAAAATAGGTGAAGGCCATTTGGGTCAGGGTTTCACCAAAATTCTTCACTAGCACCAACTTGATATCATCTGGTGCTAAGTCATTTTCTTTTATTTTGGTTATATATGTGGTTATTGCTAGGCAATAGTATAATTGTATAGACAATATTCTCTTTCCTAGAATAGGATTTAATTACTGATTGTGTAGTTATAACAATATATATTCTTTCCTAGAATAGAACTCTAACCTACAGTTGTATAGCTAAAAGTATTTCATTATGTATTATGGAATGATACAAGTTTCTATTACGAAAATGTTGGTTTCTCTGTCATGGTATCAAGAGCCACCATCTAAATATTTTTCCCGTGCTTTCTGTTTTCTCTGCACAGGTACTTTGCAACCTTTTTGAGTTCCTTTTGTTCTCTCTGTTTTTTCACCTTTTTTGTAATCAATCGATCAATGAATTCACAATCCTCTTCGCACGATTTTCTCTCTACAAAACTGGATGGTTCTAATTTTGCTCTTTGGGAATTCCACTTTGGAATCTTTGTTCAAGGCAAGGGCCTTTTTGGGTTAACGTTGTTAGATGGATCTGCTCGTCCATCAACAGATGCAAAAGTGTTGGATCTTTGGAAATTGAATTATGCGAAGGTAATTGCTTGGATGTTGAATTTGGTACATGTTGATATTTCCATGGGCTTAGTCCTTTCAGTTTGGCTTCTGAGATATGTACCCTACTCCACTACCAACAAAGCAACCTTGCACGCGAGTTTGAATTGGAATGCAACATTGTAAAATACACACAGAGGGACAAGAATGTTCACTCCTTTTATGCTAGCTTGCAGTATCTCTAGTGCGAACAAGATCAAATTCTTGGGAAAAATATTTCTAAGGCAGGGGTCAAGGAGGTTTTGGGAGAATGAAAGAAGACAAGGGTGGTGCAATTCTTAATGAAACTCCATCCTGAATTCGAGCCGATTCGTGGCAGTTTATTGAGCAAGAAAGTCACACCTGCTCTTAACATTGTGTTGAAAGCCATCTTACATGAAGAGACAAGACTTGGAATGCAGGCTGATATGGAGTCTATTCTATTACCTTCTGTTGTATTACTTCAAGGAAAATAAAAAACCATTGCTTTAATAGGAAATACTAAGAGAAGAGTCCAATGCTATGAATGCCAAGACTTTGGTCACATCGTAGCCAATTGTCCTAAGAAGAAAAAATTTTGTGCTTATTGTAAAATTACTGGCTATCATATTTCAGATTTCTATTGTCACCTAATCGTTCACGAACTGCTCACCAAGCTTACTAGACAAATATCACTACATTATTTGGTTTCTTTCCTACAGGTCACGATCTTGAAAAACTAATCAGAGATTCTATTGCAGCTGCTCTTCCCAAAGCCATCTCAAGTGCACTCTCGACATCCTCTCCAGGTACAAGTAATTCAATTAAATCTACTTTACATCTAGATTCATGGGCTTCCAATCATATGACAGGCGATTTATCCCAATTCTCATTGTTATCTGGTGTTGTTTCTGAACATGTTATTCATATAGAAAACATGCACACATTACATGCATCGGGTATTGTTTCTGGTCGAAATCTTTCTAATGTTCTTTATGTTCCAAATTTGAAGGCTAATTTGGTTTCAGTTGGTCAACTAGTTGATCAAAATTGTGTTGTAAAATTCTCACCCAATGGTTGAGTTGTTCAAAATCTGAAAACCGGGATGATCATGGCCACGGGGCATAGATTTGGCAGAATATTCCTACTAGAGTTGGTTCACTGTCACTTGCATCATTGTTTTCTTTCAATTTTTGCAGCGGATGTTACTCATTCAAATAAATTGCTCACTCTTTGGCATAATAGGAAGGGTCATCCTCATTCTTCTCGTCTTCATGACATGCTTAAATCATGTCTTCCTGTAACACATCACATCCATTCCAGTCTCCTTTTGGCATGTACAAATTATGCCGATTCAAAAAGTCACAAACTTTCTTTTCCTTATAGTTCATCTGCTTATGAAGATCCATTTGATTTAGTGCATAGTGATATTTGGGGTCCTTCTCCTATTTTTTCAAGGATGGGATATAAGTACTTTGTGTTATTTATTGATCATGTATCCAGATACACCTGGGTGTATTTTATTAGAAATAAATCTGAGGTTCCGACTTTTATTATGAATTTTGTTGAGTATGTTCATGCACTATTTCATAAAACTATAAAATTATTTCATTTAAATTCAGGAGGAGAGTACACTAAAACTAATCTTGTTGATTTTTTCAAAAAAACGAATGAATTATTGCCCAACGCTCTTGTCCTCAAACTCCAGAACAAAATAGGGTCGTAGAAAGAAAGAATCGACATGTTTTAGAAACTACATTGTCTTTATTAATTACATTCAATATGCCAAAAAAGTTTTTGTCCTGAAACAGTACATACTTCTGTATATTTGATCAATAGACAAACTTCCCCATTCATTGGAAATGAGACACTATACTTCAAATTATTTCATAGTAAGCCTAATTATTCTCACTTGTGGGTTTTTGGTTGTCTTTGCTTTGTACATCTTCCATTACATGAATGACATAAGCTTTTGGCAAAGGCAGAAAAATGTATTTTTGTGGGATACAGTGACACACAACAAAGGTATCTCTGTTATGATGCATCTCATTGTCAGCTTCGAATATCAAGACATATTTTTTTCTTTGAGGATCAGTTTTCTTGCAAACACAATGCTAAACATGCTTCAGAATCTCTCTCTTTACTGTACAAGTTTGATGATGATGTGCTAGCTACTAACCCTAATCTTAAATCTTTGAAACAGCCCGTGGACTATGATAATGGTAATCTCCAGCCTTCATCTCCTTCAAGTACTGATCCTCCACTTGAATCTCCAAAACAACCCATGAACAATGGTAATGATGCTCTCCAGCCCTCATCTCTTTCCGATATTAACTCTACATCATTATTCTCATCTTTGGAAGAGGGATCCTATTATCCAGTTACTCCTCCGCATCGGTCTAGTAGAATGAATCGCCATGCTTCCAAATGACTTGGCTACTCTCCAGGAAAATTTGGTAAGTCCTATGCCTTGCATACCACACTATATTCTGTTGAGGTTCCTACATATTACTCCCACAGTTCTACACAAACCTGTTGGACAGAGGCAATATCGAATGAGATTTATGAAATGAATGAAAATTCAAGTTGGGACTTTGTTGATAAACCAGCAGATGGAGTTCTCATTGGAAGTAAGTGGGTGTATTCAATTAAAATAAAGGCAGATGGTACAATTGATTGCTATAAAGGTTGATTAGTTACTCAATGGTACAAACAGGAGTATGGGGTGGATTATGAGATGACTTTTGCACCTGTTTCTAAGATGACAACGATACAGACATTATTAGACTTGGCTTCAATTAAAGGCTGGACTATAATTAGTTGGATATGAAAAATGTATTTCTTTATGGTAATCTAGAAAATGTTGTGTTTATGAAACCACCACCTGGGTGTGTTCTGCCTAAACCAAATGTAGTTTTTGATCTTTAAAAATCACTTTATGGCTTAAAATAGGATCCTAGAGCTTGGTTTGACAAATTTCGACCCACGATTCAAACTGTAGGATTTTCTCAAAGTTCTTCAGATTATTCCTTGTGTCTTCGTACTTCTCTGGTAGGTATCACAGTACTTCTCATCTATGTTGATGATATCATTATCACTGGAAATGATCAATAGTATATTACTAATTTAAAAGAATTCTTGCATACCTCATTTAAGATGAAGGACTTGGGACGATTGACATACTTTCTTAGGCTTGAGGTTCTATACTTGCCTACTGGGATCATGCTTACGCAACAAAAGTATGCTAGTGATCTTGTTGCTATGGCTGGTTTTACTGATGATAAGGTTGTATACACCCTAATGGAGATTAATACGAAATATAAAGAGGCTGATAGTGAACCATTCAATGATCCCATATTATATTGACAGTTGGTGAGATCACTAGCTTAGCTCACTATGACAAGGCTGGATATCTCATATGCTATACAAGTTCTAAGTCACACTGCATTACATTATGTTATTCGGTATGTCTGTGGTTCTATGAATTAAGGTGTTCTCTTTTGTTCAGATTATCCTATACATCTTAAGGGATATACTGATGTAGATTGGGCTGGTTGTCCCAATTCTTGTCATTCCATTATTGATTGGTGCATGTTTCTAGGCACATCCTTACTATCTTGGAAATGTAAGAAACAATCTTGTATGTCTAAATCATCTACGGAGGCCGAGTATTGGGCTGTGTTGATAGCAAGTTTGGAAATTATTTGGCTACGACGTCTATTATCTAAGCTTGGTGTTGCTATTATATGTCCTACGGTGTTGCATGCTGCGAACACTAGTGCGATTTAAATAGCCACAAACCCTATGAAACATGAAAACATAAAGTATATAGAGGTGGACTGTCATTACATTTGAGAACTAGTTGCTGATCGTCTTATCACTGTACAACACATTTCTTCTCATGATCAACTTGTCAATTTGTTTACAAAGGCTATGACACGCGGACGACATATCTATCTTAGCTCCAAATTACTATTTTGTGATCACCGATATCAATTTGAGGGGGGGATATTAGGCAATAGTATAATTCTATAGACAAAATACTCTCTTTCCAAGAATAGGATTTAATTACTGATTGTGTAGTTATAATAATATATATTCTTTTCTAGAATAGAACTCTAACCTATAGTCGTATAGCTATAAGTATTTCATTATGTATTATGGAATGATACGAGTTACTAGTTAGAAAATCTTGATTTCTCTACTCGTTTCTCATTTATTTGCTCGTATGGATTCATGGTTCCATTATATTTAGTAATATTAGACACTTTGAATCTTTTTGACAATATCTTCTATGTCACAGTTGATTTATATGATAATTGAGTATATTTTTTTTAATTTAGACATTTATAATCGGAGGTTCACCCAAAATCAGATGCATTTGGGAGTGATATCCTATACATTGCCAGAACTCAACTAGGAATGAGTCCATTGGTATATTCTCATTTTCAAATAATTGCAACATTTCAAATGATAGAAGAGGTTCCCCTAATTGGTACTTGTAATGTCTGAGTTCATACCCTAGGCATCACACGGTGCTTACAGTATCGAGAGACCACAATCTTACCCATGAGCTAGTACCTGCTGTGAGCATGGATAACATGATCATAAATGCAGAAGAATACTGACATGCCATAAGGTTTTAATAATAGAATTCAAAACTAAAATATAAGTCTATAGAAATAACTGACTGAATCTGATAAAATACAGATAAACTGGATAACAAACTAAAATGTCTGAATACTAAATAAAAGACTCTGATGTCTAATAATACTCTAAAACTGAATGACTATGAGTTGATGGGATAGGCCCTAACTAACTCCAACTAACTACTAAGTTGAGACATGAAATAAAGTAAGCCTGTCCTCGAAGTATGAGGACTCACCACCGCTACTGCTGGGGATTTGATAAGTCTAATCGCGAGCCGATAATTGAATGTCAGAACCTATGATATAATACATCATAGCACAAAAAAAAAGGAATCCGATCAGTACTTTGAATATACTGGTATGCTAAATGAGGTAGGCTGACATGCAAGGTTTCATGAATAGGAATAATAATCATCTAGAGATACATGTAAAATATGGAGTACTAAATAAATAACATGGAATCTATAGAGACTAAAATATGTGAAGCATGTAAATACTGTGTATGTATGAGAATATGTAAATACTGAAAATATGTTAAATCTGTAGATACTGATGATGCATGACCAAGCATATAACATGCACCGAGTAAAATATGTAAACTAAAATACTAAAATAACTAAAATCTGTATGCTTTGGTCAAACAACACTAAGACTGAATAACTGAACTGGGACTATAACTGAGACTGTATCTGAGACTGCGGGAGGTATCATCTAACCGACTTTCCCAAATTTGAGCTAATCGGGGTCCAACTCATAACCCCAGTAGGAAGGGTGTTAATACTGTACCATGGGTACTAACGCTAGCTATGAGGATCCACTAAACTAATATAATGTCCAAAGGACCAAGGGGGTCAAGCCTGAACTGATGGGTGACACCTGCGAGATAGTCAAGCCTAATATGATGGGTGACTTCTCATATCCTGCGCTGGCTACATAGTTCTAGAGTATAGGGACTGCTACTAATGACTCTGCCTATTTGACGGGGAAGCCGCCATCCCTACACTCGCTCGGTGCTAAATCCTACTCCCAACTAAAAGAAACTGAAATACTAGACTGTTCTGTGTTTAACTGACTGATATTTGACTATTCTGATAATGCTCATAGTATATTCTGGAGACTATTCTATAATATACTGAGACTAGACTACATAAATAGCTATGGTTGTCAGGTATTCAATACCTCCAAGATTCAAAACAACAATAGTAAAATGACACTAAATCTTGGGGGACAAAGCATGAAGGCTTTTATTAAATCAATCACTCTTGTAGGCATTTTATCAAACACTTGTAGTTCATGGTTTAAAAGAATCATAGGAATGTCATGGAACTTATAGAAATAGCATGAATTTGATATAATGGTATTAAATCATGCTTTAATTCATTAAATAATAATATTAAGACATGGAGGATTGAATACTAACAATAATTTCATGGTAACATGGTATAAAATCAATAGTACATCGAGATTCATGGATGAAATCATATTTTAGGATTAAAAATCTTGAAAAGATCAAAACTTGAAATTTCAATAGGTTACTTGGACTCCATGGATGGAAGGAATCCACGGATGAACATCTAACATACCTTAATTGGTGGATTTGTTGAAGTTCTTGGTGAATTCTTGAGGATTGGCCTTGAGTTTGAGAGGGTTCTTAATTGGGTGAGAATCTTCTTTAATTTGGGGGAAAAGTTATTAAAATATTGAAATAATTGGTTAATTAGGGTGAATTTCGTGTTAAAGGCTGACTGGGCTGAGGAAAAAAAACTTTAATGCCCTCAAATTTAAAACTCAGAATCAATAAAAAATTCTCAATTTTCTGGGCTAGCCGACGTGGTGCTCTCGCGCCATGTCACTAGAATTGGAGAATTGGGAAAATGCATGGTGGTGCGATGTGGTGCAATCACTTTTCCACCTTTTCTGCAACCTGGAGTCTCACCACGATGCGGTGGTATCGGACTACAACACTGGAAAATGACAAATGCCAATCAGGCCCTTGGTGCGATGCGTCAAGATTGCGATACCTTATTGGAAATTGGTAATCATCATTTAGACTGGCTCCATGACGCATTGGGGACTAAACTGATGGTGTTTAGCGACTAAAACTTAAAATCGCCATAACTTCTTACCCGATTATCGGGTTTCGGCGAATTTTATATTGTTGGAAAGCTAATTGAATTTTCTACGCAATGACAGGCTGTAAACTGAAAAATAATGAGTTTTTTGAAAATTTTATATATGAATACTCATATAATGGAACTTAGATTATGCCAAATAAATGTGGGGTATTAGAATATCTCCCCCTTGGGATCATTCATTCTCGAATGAGGCTGGTTAACCTGAGGGAAAACTGATGGACTGATCTTACATATTAAACATACATATCTGATACATGGAATAAATATCTAAACTGACAAATGAATGCACGCTGATATAAACATGATGTGCAACTAAAACTAAGCATAGAGAAAAATTTTAAGAAGATTAGTACCTTATACTGAATCTGGATTTATAGAGAAAAAATGAGGGTACTTGGTCTGCATATCTGCTTCTACTTCCCAAGTGGCTCTCTCAACAGACTGGTTTTGCCAAAGAACTTTGACCAATGAAAATTCTTTGTTCCTTAGTCTACAAACTTGATGACCAAGAATTTTGATTGGGATTTCCTCAAAGGAAAGACTGTTCTGAGTAACTATACTTTCTATGTGAACAACTTCAACTGGATCACCAATACACATTTTCAGCAATGAGACATGGAACATTGGGTGTACTGAGGCTAAATATGAAGGAAACTCAAGCTTTTAAGCTACCTTTCCAAAATAACTGATAATTCTGAAGGGACTGACATATCAGGGTCTGAGTTTCCCTTTCTTGTCGAATATCTTTACTCCCTTCATGGGATAGATTTTCAAGTACATAAAATCATCGACCACAAACTCGAGATCCTTTTTCCTCACATCTGCATATGATTTTTGTCGACTCTGGGCAGGACTAAGACTTTCTCTGATCTACTAAACTTTCTCTAACGTGTCAAACACCAAGTTAGGCCCTACTACTAGGGCCTCACCAACTTCAAACCAACCAATTAGAGATCTGCATCTCCTACCATAGAGAGCCTTAAATGGAGCCATATGGATACTGGAATGATAACTGTTATTATATGCGAATTCAATCAAGGGCAAGTGGTCATCCCAACTACCTTTAAAATCAACTACGCATGCTCTCATTATATCTTCTAGAGTTTGAATGGTCCATTCTGGTTGACCATATATCTGAGGGTGGAAAGCTGTACTGAGGTAGACTTGGGTACCAAGACCCTTTTGGAATGCTTTCCAAAAGTGAAAGGTAAACTAGGTACGTGTAACCTAACCAACTCTCTGAGATAGAGTTTGGCATAGTCTTCGGCTGAATAAGAGGTATGGATTGGCAAGAAATGAGCTGATTTGGACATCCTATCTACGATAACCAAAATTGAATCATGCTGTTGGCGAGTACGAGAAAAACCTGCCACAAAGTCTATGTTAACTTCCTCCCATTTCTAAGTGGGAATACTAAACTCGTGCATAGACCCACTAGGCTTCTGGTGCTTAATCTTAACTTGATGATATATAGATCATTTAGCTACAAACTCTATAATATCTCTCATCATCCCACTCCACTAATAGATCTCCCACAAATCATGGTACATCTTAGTGACCCCTAGATGAATAGTGGAACATGCACCATGCGCTTTGCAAGAATTCATTGCCTCAAGTTATCTATACTAGGCACACACAATCTATCATGATAACACAACATACCATCTCTCCCTTAGGAGAAAACCTCCACTTTCTGATCTCTGACTGATTTGTTCAACTTAACTATACTAGGATCTCTATCCTACTTTTCCTTTACCTCAGAAACTAGAGATGATTCAGTGCTACTCTGCACCCATACATTACCCTCTGTTCAATCGAGTAAGCAGACACCTAGTCGGGCAGGATGATGAACTTCCTGAGCTAACTTCTTCTTACTATCCTCAATATGAGCAAAAATACCTGTAGACAAGCTACTGAGAGCCTCAACCACTACATTGGCCTTGCCCGGATGATACAAAATGCTCATGTCATAATTTTTTAACAACTCTAACCACCTTCTCTGACGTAGATTCAAATCTTTCTGGGAGAACTCATACTAAAGGCTTTTGTGATATGTGAACACATCTACATGCAACCCATAGAAGTAATGCCTCCAAATCTTTATAGCAAACACTACAGCTGCTAGCTCAAGATCATGAGTGGGGTAATTCTTCTCATGGGATTTAAGTTGTCTGGAGGCATAGGCTATAACCTTACCTCTTTGCATGAGGACACAACCCAAACCTACTATGGATTTATCACAGTACACAACAAACCCATCTAAACTATTTGACAAGGTAAGAACTGCGGATGAGGTGAGTTGAGTCTTCAAATCCTAAAAACTCCCCTCGTAGGAATCTGATAACTAAAACTTGACTTTTTTCTGAGTCAATATAGACATAGGAGATACAATAAAAGAAAAACCTTTAACAAACCGACGGTAATAGCCAGCCAAACCCAAGAAACTCCTAATGTCTGATGGAGAGATGGGTTTAGGCTAGTTTCTCATTGCCTGAGTCTTTTAAGGATCAACTCTAATGCCATCATCGAAAATAATATGGCCAAGGAAAGCTGCTGATCTTATCCAAAATTCACACTTAATGAATTTGAACAACTGGTGAGCTATAAGAGTCTGCAATACTATTTTGAGATAATCTACATGATAATTTTCGCTAGACAATAGACAAGAATGTCATCTATAAAGACTATGATGAACATGTCCAAATAATGCTTGAACACTCGATTGAGCAAGTATATGAAGGCTGCTGGGGCATTTGTGAGACCAAAGTACATGACTAGAAATTCAAAGTGACCATACCGAGTTCAAAAAGCTATTTTTGGAATATCACATTCTCTGAACCTGAGATGATGATAGCCCGATCTGAGCTCTATCTTGGAGAAGTAGCTGGAACCCTGAAGTTGGTCACACAAGTCATTGATTCTAGGAAGTTGATATTTATTCTTGACTATGACTTTATTTAACTGACGGTAGTCTATGCATATTTCGAGAGAACCGTCTTTCTTATGCATGAATAGAGTTGGTGTGCCCTACGAGGAGATGCTGGGTCTGATGAATCCTTTATCTAGGAGATCCTTTAACTGTTCTTTTAACTCCTTGAGTTCTGCTGGAGCTATTTTATATGGCAGAATAGATATGGGTTGAGTATCTGGAAGAAGTTCTATTCCAAAGTCAATTTCCCTTTCGCGAGGAACTCTGGGAAGATCTTTAGGAAATACATCTCAGAATTCATTTACTACTAGAACTGATTCAAGAGTTGAAGTTTCTGAGTTAGATTTTTTGACTCACATAAGATGGTAAATAAACCCCTTCGATATCATTTGTCTTGCTCTAAGTTATGAAATCAACTGACCCCTAAGAGCTGTGGTACTGCCCCTCCATTTAAGGACTGGTTAATTTGGGAATGAACTATTCTGTTTCTACAATCAACTGAGGCATAGCATGAGTAGAGCCAATCTATGCCGAGAATGATGTCAAAATTCGTCATCTCTAACTCCATGAGATCATCTGAAGTAACTTTCTTAGATATAGTAATAGTACAGTTCTTGTATACCTATCTGGCTATAATAGAAATACCTACTAGGGTAGACACTGAGAAGGGCTCTGCTAGAGTTTCGAGAATGACTTCAAAATTGATGGCTATATATGGAGTTACAAAAGAAAGAGAAACTCCAGGGTCTAATAAAGCATAAACATATAGGACCTGCAACATGCCAGTAACTACGTCAGGAGAATTTTCCTAAACTTGACAGGATTTAAAAGCATATAATCTATTACGATGCTGACCACTGGTAGCACTGGAAGTGGCACCCTACTGATTTAGGAGACTGGATGAAACTAACGACTAATGGGACCGGCCCTGTTGGCACAAATCTTTACCTTTCTTAGTAAATACCCAACACTCTCAAATTTGATGGCCTAGCTTATCACACCCTAAGCACACATCACTACCTGCTCTACACTTACCCTGATGGTGTCTGCCACATTTTTGACATAGTGGATTTGTATGAGCACTGGTAACACTAACCAAGGAATTAGAGCCTAGTTGTCTATCCCTATTTTTATTTCTAAATTTGGGTACGGGAGCACTGGCTAAAGAGGGTGCTGGGACTGAAGACCTTTAATGAAACTAAGGACGGCTACCACCCTCTGACTTTGGATGACTGAAGTTAAAACTACCCATCCTAGCCCTCTTGTTTCCTCTCTTAATATTTTGCTTCTCTACCTGTTGAGCATGGACTATCATCCTAGACAAGTCCATCTTACTAATCAGCATTGTGGTGCTGTACTCTGTGACCACACAATTAGGTTTTCTAGACACAAACTTACTCATCTTGGACCTATTATCATCTACCATAGAGGAGCATATCAAGCTAACTGAGTAAAATTGAGGGAATACTTCACCACGCTTATGCTACGCTACCTTAAGTTAATAAACTATAGTACCTTGGCCTCTCTCAACTCCAATGGGAAGAATCTGTCTTAGAAAGTTGTGGCAAAATCTTACAATTTCAAAAGAACCTGCATCTACACCCCTATAAACCTTCCACTGCTTAAACGAAGTATGGGCTATATCCTACAACTGGTATGCAGCTAACTCATCACTCTAATTATATATCACCCCTATAGAATCCATGAACTTCTAATCTATATTTAAGAATTCCTGTGGATCAACTTAAGACTTAGATTCCGCGATAAAAAGAGGATTCATTCGAGTAAAATCCTAAATTCTGGTTGCAGCAGTATTGGTGACTGGTTTGGCTAGAACAATAGCTAGATGTTCATTCTGTGCTACTATGGAGTTCACTAGAGTTGTGAACGTAACTCTAAATTTTATGTGAGAGACATGCTCATCTAGAGGATCTATCTGGACAGGCTTAGGGGATGACTAGTTTCCTGTTCTTCTTTCATTCTTTTTAGGAGGCATTTTCTATAAATGGAAGGAAGAAATGGATTAGACTGAGATTTTAACTTGAGGTCATGCTTACTCGCACGACATGAATATTGAAAGAAAGAAAAATTTTTCCTAAATGCCTTGAAGCCTCTTATCCATTAGTGTGGCGCGCTACACACCCATGCATAAGACTCTACTTGACTCAACTTTTAGACTTCCTAGGACACTTTAAAACCTTAGGTTCTAATACTAAGTTTGTAATGCCACGAGAAAACACCATGGGAATCACACGGTGCTTACAGTCCTGAGGAACCACAAGCTAACCTATAAGCTGATACTTGTTGTGAGCATTGGATAAAATGATCATAAATACAGAAGAATACTGACATGCCATAAGGTTTTAATAACTGAATTCAAAATTGAAATATAAGTCTATAGAAATAACTGATTGAATCTAATAAAATACTGATTAACTAGATAACTAACTGAAATATCTGAATAATGAATAACTGACTCTGATGTCTAATAAGCCTCTAAAACTGAATGACTATGAGTTGATGGGACAGGCCCTAACTAACTCCAACTAACTACTAAATTGAGACATGAAATAAAGTAAGCCTACCCTTTAAGTGTGAGGACTCACCACTAATACTACTGATGATATGATAAGTCTAATCGCGAGTTGAGAATTGAGCATCAGAACTTATGATATAATACTTTATAGTGCAAAAAAATTTATGCGATCTGTACTTTGAATGTACAGGTATGCTAAATGAGGTAGGCTGACATGCAAGGTTTCATGAATATGAATAATAATCATCTAGAGATACATGTAAAATATGGAGTATTGAATAGAAAACATAGAATCTATAGATACTGAAATATATGAAGCATGTAAATACTATGTATGCATGAGAATCAGTAAATACTAAAAATATGTGAAATCTATAGATATTGAGGAAGAATGACCAAGAATATAACATGAACTGAGTAAAATCTGTAAACTAAAATACTAAAATAACTAAAATCTGTATGCTTTGGTCAAACAACACTAAGATAAATAACAAAACTGGGACTGTAACTGATACTATGGGAGGTATCATCTAACTGACGTTTGCCAATTTAAGCTAATCGGGGTCTAACCTGTAACCCCAATTGGAAAGGTGTTAATACCATGCCACGAGTACTAACACTGGCTGTGTGGATATACTAAACTAATATAATGTCCAAAGGACTAAGGGTGTTAACCCTGAACTGAAGGGTGACCTCTGTGAGATATGAAGCCTAATATGATGGGTGAATTCTTGTATCCTATGCTGGCTATATAGTTCTGGAGTATAGGAACTGCTACAAATGACACTTCCTATCTGAAGGGGAAGCCGCCATCCCTATACTCGCTCAGCGCTAAATCCTACTCCCAACTGAAAGACACTAAAATACTAGACTATTCTAAGTTTAACTGACTGATATTTGACTATTTTGATAATGCTCATTGTACGTTCTGGAGACTATTCTATAATGTACTGAGACTAAACTACATAAAAAGCTATAGTTTTTGGGTATGCAATACCCCCAAGACTCAAAACAACTATAGTAAAAGGACACTAAAGCTTGGGGGGGAAAGCATGAAGGCTTTTATTAAACCAATTACTCTTGTAGGCATTTTATCAAACACTTATAGTTCATGGTTTTAAAACAATCATAGGAAAATCATGGAACATATAGAAATAACATGAATTCGATATAATGGTATTAAATCATGGTTTAATTCAATAAATAATAATATTAAAACATGGAGGATTAAATAATAACAATAATTTCATGGTAACATGGTATAAAATCAATAGTACAAGGAGATTCATGGATAAAATCATACTTTAAAATCAAATAACTTGAAAATATCAAAACTTGATATTTCAATAGGTTACTTGGACTCGATGGATGAAACAAATTCATGGATGAACATCTAACATACCTTAATTGATGGATTTCTTAAAGTTCATGGCGAATTTTGGAGGATTGGCCTTGAGTTTTGAGAGATAGGGTTCTTGATTAGGAGAGAATCTTTTTTTATTTGAGGAAAAAGTTATTAAAATAATAAAATAATAGGTTAATGTAATTCCCCGAAGTTTTCTTACTAATTTTGTCTCAAGAATGTCAAGTATTGCTTCTAAATTGAATGATATATATTCCATGAGGAATTTTCAAGATTTTCACTTTTTGTCATGTGGGAAATTCAATAAGCTTTTCATCGATATAAAATTTTCCTAAATTCGATAACCGGGTAAGAAGTTATGACTATGTCAAATTCCCATTGTAAAACAACGCCATATTAGTCAGTGGCATGCCGCTCCATAGTAGAAAATGACAATTGTCAAATTCCAGTAGGGGTCCGTGATAGTGGCCCATCTCACCAAACTTCCAAGTCGCAAATGAAATGGCAACGCAATGGCTCCGCGTCGCGCCATCCCTCAATTTCCTAATTGTCAAATTTCAGTGACACGGGGCGATAGCGCCACGTCGCTCCAAGGGTCCAATTCGGGAAAATTTCACTGAATTTAAAAGATGTATCCAGGATTAAAAGGGTCAATTACCCACCCCTATTTAAACCCAATAACACATGATTTAGCCATTCTCCACCCAAAATATACTAGTTTCTCTCAACTTTCTCTCAAGACCAAGCTAGGGTTTCAATTGGGGATTCAATTACTAGAAAGCCTCTCCATCAATCTTCGCTAAATCAAGAACTAAGGTATGCGTTGTATTGATTTATGGATTCCTTTCATCCATAAAGCTCAAGAACCATATTTTAAATTTTAAATCATGATATTTTTGTTGTAGGTTTGTTGTAACCACGTTTATCTTGTTATATGCTTCCCAAGTTGGAATATATATGTGTTTTTCATGAAACTATATTAGCAAGTGAGTGAAATCCATAAATTTAGTTATTTATAATGTGTCAATTTGATGATTAGGCCTATGCGTTGAGGGTCTATACAAGGTGTTTGATAAAATGCCTAGGAGGATAGAAATTATGCACTATAGCTTAATTGTGCTCCAAAATGAATTTCATGCTATTCTTATGTATTAAAATTGTTTGTCAGATTGCTCATGAGTTAGACATATGAAATTATGCAATGTATACATGCTATATTTTTCACGTACCAAGCTATGATAATCAAATGCCCATGAAATACTTTCAATTATTGTATTATGGATTGTTGGTGTTAGTCATGTATTCAAGAATGTCATGCCTTGTCAGTTTTCTTTCATCAAGTCCTGGGGGTACTTGTACCCAATAAATATAGCTGTGTTCCTAGATTTAGTGTCATGTGTTCATGATATCCTCAGTCAAGCCATGATCCATAGAACTTAGTCAGTCATGTGACTCAGGAAATATCAGTAATTCAGTAATGTCAGTACTATTCCATCAATCAAACGAATTTAGTTAATTCAGTCCAGTACAGTCCAGTAATCCATGTTTAGTGTCTATTTAGATGGGAGTAGGAATTAGTACTGACTAAACCCAAGGATGGGAACTCACCTAATATATAAGGGTGTGATTCTTAGAAGCAATCCTTGCGATTCTAAACAACGTATCTAGCATAGGTTGAGACATCATATCCTACTATATGAGGGTAGATGAGGTTGCTTAACCTATTATATGAGGGTGACTCACCGATTTTCCTTACTTGTGGTGCGGTATTAAGACCCTTTCAATTGGGGTTACAGATTGGACCCCAATATAGCCATAATGGCGTATTAGAGGCATGTCGGTTAGATAACTACTTTTAACAATTTCAGTTATAGAATTAGGACTGTCAGATACAGTCATTCAGTCTCAGTAATAGAAATCAAATAGTTCTATAAAATTTAGGACTGTCAGATACAGTTAACTCAGAACAGTACAGAATTCAGCTAGTTCCATCAAATTTAGGACTGTCAGATACAGTCACTCATGTTATCATTTATATCTTCCATCAGAACTCAGTTATCAGTCATGTTAGTTATTAGTAAATTCATGTTATCACGATCTCAGATATAGTTATCACGTATTCATGCATGTATTCTCACGTTCATATTAGTCAGTTGGCTAGTATTGTTCATGCATATGAATTCCATACATTCACCCTACCTCACATGCGTACCAGTACATTTAAAGTACTGACGCATTTGTGCTATGGTGTCTTATACCATTGGTTGAGAAGAAAGAGCTCCAAAGTATCAATAACATTTCAGTCTCAGCAGTCAGAGTTAACAGTGAGCCTTTATCTCTCGAGGACATCACTTATTTATTATCTCATTAAGTAATTTATTAGTTGGAGTTAGTTAGGGATATGTCCCATCAACTCCTCACTCAGATAGTTCAGTCAGTTAGAGGCTTTCCAGACTATCATGTTCAGACTATCATGTTATTTCAGTTTTGTCTTGGGTATTTCATACCCCATTCAGATGTTATATCTTTACCAATTATGTTACAGTGTTGAACCTTATGGCCTTTTAGTTCATTTTTACACAATCATACAGTATATTATGTAGTATATAGGTACAAATATCAGTCATGGGTTAGCTTGTAGTCCTTTGGGGTCATGAGTACCGTGTAGCATTTCAAGTACCAGATCTGGGGCATTACAAATATGGTATCAGAGCCTAACGTACAATAGTATCCTAGGAAGTTTGAAAGCCGCATCTAGTAGAGTCTTATGCATGGGTGTGTTGCGCACCATATTATGTACAGGAGGCTATGAAATGTTTTAGGAATAGTTTCCCTTCTTTCCGTATTCATGTCGTAACAATGAGCATAATCTTAAGTCAATCTCTTAGTTTAATCCATTTCTCCCTTTCTTCTACAGAACATACCTGCTAAAAGAAGAAACGGGAATCAATCATCCCCTCAGCCCGAAGAACCTTTGGGTGAACATGTTTTTCATGCAGAGTTTAGAGCTGCATTCACTAATCTTTCTCATTTAGTTTCCGCTAAGAATAAATGACCAGCTGTTATTACGACCAACCCAATGGCCAATTCAGCTGCAGCCAGGATTTAGGACTTCACCCGAATAAATCTCCATCCTTTCTTGGGTGTAAGTCAGATGAGGACCCTCAGGAATTCATTGTTCAAAAGGTTACTAACATCATGGGGGTTACTCTTACTGAGAGTGCTGAGCTAGATACATACCAGTTGTAGGATGTTGCCCACACTTAGTTTAAACAGTAGAAGTCAAAAAGGCCAGATGATGTAGGGCCTATTGAGAGAGAGGAGTTTGTCATCGCATTCTTAGATAGATTCTTTCCCCTAGATCTGAGAGAGGCTAAGGTGTTAGAATTCATCAACCTCAGGTAGGGCAACATGAAGGTGAAAAAGTATTCTCTTAAGTTTACTCAATTAGCCATATATACTCCTCATGTGATTGCAGATATCAGGGCAAAGATGAGTAAGTTTGTTTTTGGGGTGAACGATAATTTTGTTAATGAGTGTAGGTCTGCGATTTTGAAGAGTGACATGACTTTATCCAGGCTTATGACTCATTTTCAGCAGATAGAAGATCAAAAGGTTTAGATGAGGCAGAAGCAGAATAAGAGAGCAAGGACATGTAGTTTCAACTTTGCTCAACCCAAATCAGAAGGAGAAAACCATTCTCAGTTTCTTCCTAAGTCATCAATTCCAGCTCCTTCTTCAGCTAGTGTTCCAGCTCCTAAGTTCCAGGATGGTAATAAAGATAGAGCTCCAGGCTCTAAGTCTCAGGGCAGTATTAGCAGTGCCCGCACCTATCCTCTCTGTCAGACTTGTGGCAAGCACCATCAGGATATTTGCAGAGCTGCCAGTGGTCTTTGTTTTAGATATGGTAAGCTAGGCTACAGAGTTAGATACTATCCTCAGCCAGGTCCTTAGGGTCAGCAGAACCATTCCTCAGCTCAGTCTAGTCTCCCAAATTAGTAGGGTGCCACTTCCAGTGCTACTAGTTGGCAACTCCCAAATAAACTCTATGCTCTCCAGTACAGGTAAGATCCGAAAAGTTCTCCTGATGTGGTTACTAGTACATTATAGATCTTTCATGTGCATGTTTACGCTTTTCTAGATCTAAGAACTTTTTTATCTTTTGTCACTCCCTATGTAGTAGTTGATTTAGGAATCAGTCCCAAAATTCTAGCAGAGACCTTTTTAGTCTATACCCTAGTGGGTAAAACCATCACAGCCCGGCGGCTATACATGAACTGCCCGATTATGATATTTCAGAAAGTCACTTCAGCAGGCTTAGTTGAATTAGAGATGACGGATTTTGATATCATTCTGGACATGGATTGAATATATTACTGCTATGCTACAGTTGACTATAGAAATAGAATAGTCCAGTTCCAATTTCCAAATAAACCCATCCTAGAGTGGAAGGGTCGTGTATCTACTTTCAGAGGACAACTTATTTCCTACCTTTGAGCACGGAAAATAATATCTAAAGGTTGTGCCTATCATCTTGTTCGAGTTAAGGAAGCTTGTTCTAAAACTCCCAGTCTTGAATTAGTCCCAGTAGTGAATGAGTATTCAGATGTCTTTCCTGAAGATCTTCAAGGAATTCCTCCCGAAAGGGAAGTAGACTTCGGCATTCACCTTCTTTCAGACACTCATCCTATATCTACTCCACCATACAGAATGGCACCAGCAGAACTCAAAGAACTGAAAGAGCATTAAAAGATCTCTTAGATAAGAGATTTATTAGACCTAGTGTGTCCCCGAGGGGTGCATCAATCTTATTCGTGCAAAACAAAGATAGTTCTCTCAGAATGTATATAGATTACCGTCAGCTCAATAAAGTCACAGTCAAGAAAAAGTATTCTCTCCCCAGAATTGATGAATTGTTTGACCAACTTCAGGGTGCCAGTTATTTCTCTAAGATAGACCTCAGATCCGGCTATCATCAGCTTAGAGTCAGAGAATGTGACATTCTAAAAATAGCCTTCCATACCATGTATGGTCACATCGAATACCTATTCAAGTCCTTTTGGTATTACCAATGCCCCAATAGCTTTGATGAACTTGATGAACCGTGTTATCAAGCAGTACTTGAATATGTTCATCATAGTCTTTATAGATGATATTATGGTCTATTCCCACAGTGAGCATGATCATGCGAACCATATCAGAATTGTACTTCAGGATCTCAAAAATCATTAGTTGTTCGCCAAATTCAGTAAGTGCAAATTTTTGCTAAAGTCAGTAGCATTCCTTGGTCATATCATTTTTGGTGATGGCATTAGAGTAGATCCTCAAAAGACCAAAGCAGTAAGAAACTGGGCTTGCTTTGTCTCTCCATCAGATATCAAGAGTTTCTTAGGTCTGGATGGCTATTATAGATGGTTTGTTGAAGTATTTTCTTCTATTACATCCCCTATGTCCAGATTGACTCAAAAGAAATTCAAGTGACAGTGGTCAAATCCTTGTGAGAAGAGTTTTCAGAAGTTGAAGACTCAACTCACCTCAACACCAGTCCAAGTTATTCTAGATGGTCCAGATGGGTTTGTAGTGTACTGTGAGGTATCCAGAGTAGGTTGGGGTTGTGTCCTTATGCAACATGGTAAGGTCATAGCCTACGCCTCCAGCCTCATGATAAAAATTATCCTACTCATGATCTCGAGTTTGCAGCTATGGTTTTTTCCTTAAATATTTAGAGGTATTACTTGTATGGAGTTTATGTAGATGTGTTCACCGATCATAAGATCCTTTAGTATGTCTTTTCTCAGAAATATCTTAATCTTCGTTAGAGAAGGTGGTTAGAGATTTTGAAAGATTACAACATGAGTGTCCTGTATCATCTGGGCAAGGCCAATGTAGTGGATGATGCTCTCAGTAGACTGTCTATTGGTAGTGTTACTCATGTCAAGGACAGTAAGAAGAAGTTATCTTAGGAAGTCCATCAGCTTGCCAAAATAGGCGTTCACTTAGTTGATTTAGAGGAGGGTGACATATGGGTTCAGAATAGTTCAGAATCATCTCTAGTTTCTGAAGTGAAAGAAAAGCAAGATAGAGATCCCATTTTAGTTAAGTTAAAAGAGTCAGTCAAGGACCAAAAAGTAGAGCTTTTCTCCCAAGGGGGAGATGCTGTATTGCATTGTCAGGGTCATCTCTATGTTTAAGGTGTAAATGACTTAAGGCAGCGAGTTCTTGCAGAAGTAAATGGTGTGCGCTACTCTATTTATCCAGATGCCACAAAGATGTACCATGACTTGTGGGAGATCTATTAATGGAGTGGTATGAAGATATATGTTGCAGATTTTGTTGCTAAGTTCTTTACATGTCAGCAGGTTAAGATAGAGCATCAAAAGCCTAGTGGGTCCATGCAGGAGTTCAATATTCCTACTTGGAAGTTGGAAGAAGTGAAAATAGACTTTGTGATGGGTTTTCCTCATAATCGTCGCCAGCATGATTCAGTTTAGGTCATTGTAGACAGAATGACCAAATCAGCCCATTTTCTTCGAATTCATACCTCTTATTCGGCCGAGGATTATTCCAAACTCTAAATCAGAGAGTTGGTCAGATTACAAGGTATTCCATTATCCATTATTTCAGATAGAGGTGCCCAGTTCACCTCTCATTTCTGGAAAATATTCCAAAAGGGTCTTGGTACCTAAGTTTATCTAAGTACAAGCTTTCATCCTCAGACAGATAGTCAAGCAAAAAGGACCATTCAGACCCTAGATGATATGCTAAGGCTGTGTCCAATTAATTTCAATGGTAGTTGCGAAGACCACTTGCCTTTTATTGGGATTGTATACAACAATAGCTATCATTCTAGCATTCGAATGGCTCCATTCAAAGATTTCTATGGTAGGAGGTATAGATCTCCAACCGATTGGTTCAAAGTTAGTGAGGCCTGACTTAGTATTCGATGCCTTAGAGAAAGTCTAGTTGATCAGAGAAAGACTCTGCACTGCTTAGAGCCAACAGAAGTCTTATGCAGATGTGCATAGAAAGGATCTCGAGTTCAATATTGGTGAATATGTATATTAAAGATCTCTACCATAAAGGGAGTGAAGAGGTTCGACAAGAAAGGAAAGCTTATTCCTCGATATATCGGTCCCTTCAAAATTCTCAGTCGCTTTAGTAAGGTAGCTTATGAGCTAGAATTGACTTCAGATCTAGCCTCAGTTCATCCACTCTTCCATGTCTCTTTGCTCAAGAAGTGTATAAGTGACTCAACAGTTGTAGTCCCTATTTAGATCATAGATGTTCAGAACAATCTCTTTTATGAGGAGATTCCAGTCAAAATTCTAGACTACCAAACTTGTAGACTGAGAACCAAAAAAGTCCTTCTAGTCAAAGTTATTTGGCTAAATTAGTCCATTGAGGGAGCTACTTAGGAAGCAGAAGTAGACGTACGTACCAAGTATCCTCACCTCTTCTTTGCTAACTCAGATCAAGGTCAAGGTAACAGTTCTCCTTAAGTTTTTTAGTTTTCATACCCAGATTTTAGTTATAACTTGGTATCAATCTCATGTTTAGAATTCTATGTTTAAATTTGGTATTAAGTACCATTGTATATCCAATTATATGTTCATGCATTAGATTAGTCATGTGTTCATGCATCGGACATGCATTATCCTTGTAAGAAGACTCAGTCATTAGAAATCTTAGTCATGTAATCTATTTCTTCATGTATTCACACATCAGATATGTGTGATCAGCTTATCAGTACTCTCAGCCATGCATTCATGTATCAACTCATTCATGAAATCATGCATCAGATATGTATGCTCTGTATGAATCTCAGAAATTCAGTTATCTAGTTATGTATTAGAGTTTATGTTCACTATGTACTTTGACTTATCGTTTCTTCCCTCTAAGTCAGTTTCATTTAAGGATGAATGTTCCCAAGGGGGAGATATTATAATACCCTAAAGTTTCCTAACTAATTTTGTCTTAAGAATGTCAAGTATTTAGCTTCTAAATTGAATGATGTTTATTCCATGAGGAATTTTCAAGAATTCTACTTTTAGTCATATGGTAAATTCAATAAGCTTTCCATCGATATAGAATTCATCTAAATTCGATAATCGGGTAAGAAGTTATGACTATTTCAAGTTCTCGTCGTAAAACAAAGCCATATTAGTTAGTGGCGCACCGCGCCAGAAGAGAAAATGATAATTGTTAAATTCCAGTAGGGGTCAGCGATAGTGCCACATCGCGCCAAACTTCCAGATCACAAATGAAGTGGCAATGCGATGGCTTCGCATCGCGCCATCCCTCAATTTCCCAATTGTCAAATTCTAGTGACACAGCGCGATAGCACCACGTCGCGCCAGGGGTCCTATAACAGGGGTCCTATATCTCAACCTACCCTGGCTATGTAGTTTAGGAAGGCAAGGATTACTTCTAAGAATCACACCCTCATATAACAGGTGAGTTCCCATCCTTGGGTTCACTCGGTGCTAATTTTTACTCCCATCTGAATAGACATTGAACATGAATTACTACACCAAATTAGATTGAATTAACTGAATTCTATTGACTGATGGAATAGTACTGAGATTACTGAATTACTGAGATTTCTTGAGTAACATGACTAACTGAGTTCTATGGATCATGGCTTGACTAAGAATATCATGAAAAAATGACACTAAATCTAGGCACACAACTATATTTTTTGGGTACAAGTACCCCCAGGAATCAATGGAAGGAAACTGACAAGGCATGACATTATTGAATACATGACTAACATCAACAATCCATAATACAATAATTGAAGATATTTAATAGGTATTTGATTATCATAGCTTTATACGGGAATAAGATAGCATGTATACATGACATAATTTCATATGTCTAACTGATGAGCTATCTGACAAACATTTTCAATACATAAGAATAGCATGGAAGTCATTTTGGATCACAATTAATCTATAGTGCATAATTTCTATCCTCCTAGGCATTTTATCAAACACCTTGCATACACCTTCACGGCATAGGCCTAATCATCAAATTGACACATTATAAATAATTAAATTTATGGATTTCACTCACTTGATAATGTAGTTTCATGAAAAACACATATATATTCCAACTTGGGTAGCATATAACAAGATAAACATGGTTACAACCAACCTACAACAAAAATATCATGATTTAAAATTTAAAATATGATTCTTGAGCTTTATGGATGAAAGGAATCCATAAATCAATAAAACGCATACCTTAGTTCTTGATATAGCGAAGATTGATGGAGAGACTTTCTAGTAATTGAATCCCCAATTGAAACCCTAGCTTGGTCTTGAGAGAAAATTAAGAGAAACTAGTATATTTTGGGTGGAGAATGGCTAAATCACGTGTTATTGGGTTTAAATAGGGGTGGGTAATTGACCCTTTTAATCCTGGATGCATCTTTTAAATTCAGTGAAATTTTCCCGAATTGGACCCTTGGAGAGACATGGCGCTATCGCGCCGTGTCACTGAAATTTGACAATTGGGAAATTGAGGGATGGCGCGATGCGGAGCCATCGCGTTGCCATTTCATTTGCGACTTGGAAGTTTGGTGAGATGGGCCACTATTGCGGACCCCTAATGGAATTTGACAATTGCCATTTTCTACTATGGCGCGGCATGCCACTGACAAATATGGAGTTGTTTTACGATCGGAATTTGACATAGTCATAACTTCTTACCCAGTTATCGGATTTAGAAAAATTTTATATCGATGGAAATCTTATTGAATTTCCCACATGACAAAAAGTGAAAATCTTGAAAATTCCTCATGGAATATATATCATTCAATTTAGAAGCTAATACTTGACATTCTTGAGACAAAATTAGTAAGAAAACTTTGGAGAATCACATTAACCTATTATTTTGTTATTTTAATAATTTTTTCCTCAAATAAAAAAAGACTCTATCCTAATCAAGAACCCTACCTCTCAATACTCAAGGCCAATCCTCCAAAATTCACCATGAACTTTAAGAAATCCATCAATTAAGGTACGTGAAAAAGATAGCATGTATACATTGCGTAATTTCATATGGCTAACTCATGAGCAATCTAACAAACAATTTTAATACATAAGAATAGCATGAAATTTATTTTGGAGAACAATTAAGCTATAGAGCATAATTTCTATCCTCCAACTCAGCCATAATGGCATATTAGGGGCATGTCGGTTAGATAACTTCTTCCTATAGTTTCATTTATAGAATCAGGACTGTCAGATATAGTCATTCATTCTCAGTAATAGAACTCAAATCATTTTATAGAATTTAGGACTGTCAGATACAGTCAACTCAAAATAGTTCAGAACTTAGCTAGTTCCATCAGATTCAGGACTGTTAGATAAAGTCACTCATGTTATCATTTACATCAGCCATCAGAACTCAGTTATCAATAATGTTAGTTATCAGTAAATTCATGTTATCATGATCTCAGATATAGTTACTATGTATTCATACATGTATTCTCATGTTCATATTAGTCAGTTAGATAGTATTGTTCATGCATATGAACCTCATACATTCAACCTACTTTACATACATACCAGTACATTCAAAGTACTGATGTATTTGCGCTATGGTGTCTTATACCATAGGTTCAGAAACACGAGCTTCAGAGCACCAGTAGCATTCCAGTCTCAACAGTTAGAGTTATGATAACTCTTAAATTACACTCTTGAATAGATGTAGGCAATCGTTGTCAATATAAAACCCAACTAGGTTGAGGTCGAATCCCACAAGGAATATGGTGTGAACTCAAGTTGTTTGTGATTTAATCCACTGATAGTTTAATGTTTCCTGAAATGGTGGGTTTAGATTTAACAAGTTGTTGTTTGTCACTTTACTTTCGGTGTTTGTAAGTCAATAGTTTTTGAAATAACAAGAATTATGTTTACTAAGGATTCCGGTGCATGATAGATGCTAGAAGTGGTTCAAGATTCTCACGGTGGGTAGGATAACAAGCTATCTTTATCGATGTTATGCTTAAATGTCTCTCAACCTACTTAAGCGATTAATTCCCTAATCCGATTGGACTTAGGGAATTTCTATTTACTACCCAGATTTTAGCACAGGTTAACCAACCTTGTTACAACACTGATTATTAAACGAAGTATTTTCGAATCCCTGTTGATAATTCACTTACTACTATATTTGATTTCTTTGTCAAGAAAATCAACGAAGGTGTGTCTACAATTTGCAACCAACAAACGTTAATTAAAACATCAAAATTATCAAGAAATCCTAGCACCTTTTGAATCTTGAATACTTAGCACCTCATCAGGACCTAACCCTAGATCCCATAACTCAGGTTAATGTAGTTTAGCCACTCATGAGGTAATGAATGAAACACATAATTGAATTCATGATTTGATAGATAAACTTACAGAGATGAATAATAACTAATGAATCGATGATTAGATCACAAAGGAAAAATACTAAAATACTGATAATAATCTCTCAAAAATAGTTGTGTTGTTAAGGTCAAGAAGTAAAGAGAGAAAATACCAAATATGCTGTCCCAAAACTCAAGTTGTCGACCTTGTGCAGAATAATAATAATAATAACGATTATTAGTAAAACCTCAAACAAAGCTTTAAATAGTTTACCCTAAATAAGGAAACAAAATTAATGTTAAAGCTTTTTCTTGAAATAGATGACGTCTATTGGTGACACCTTACCAGGATCTTGACGACTTATCAAGAATGTCGTCAGGTTTTCTTCAAATCTAGACTAGTCATGTCTTAGTTTGATGGCAACTTCTGATGGCTTATCAGGACTGTTACGACTTATTAGAAATATTGTCACACTTTTTCTCCAATTCTCATGTCTTGCTGAAGTCTGACGACATTCCTAATGACTTATCACCATTATGATGGCCTATCATAAAATGTCGTCACAACTTTCACTTTAGGCCAATTCTTTGTCTACTGATGACGACCAACCTAATAGGTTATCACAGAGCTGACGACTTATAACAAATGTCGTCAGCCACACTTGTCTTAAGATTTCTTTAAATTTCAACTTCTTTATTTCATTTCATGTTGGTTCTCTATCGTATCAGCTTAAATTGCAAAATCAAATATAAACTAATCAAAAATAACTAAAGGTGCTCAAGACTTTGCAATTATTCTTAGTTAAAAGCCTCAAATATGTTAGTATCTGCTCACACATCAACACCTTCAACTTAAAATAATTACTTATCATTAAGCAACCAAAACATAACTATAAGAATACAAAATACAATTTGGCAGCTAACTACAATACAATTTGGCAGCTAACTACACATATTAGTTCAAAATAATTTCATCATCTCCAAGGTAAGTCAATTTAAAAATCACTATTGATGTTTTGATGAATAACCATGCAACTCACAAGCATCAAGATACAAAAAAAATTCAGCAATAACAATCAT